>NC_140206.1:16813034-17048034 GCF_965226575.1 Pagrus pagrus | reverse complement strand
TCAGCCCCGAGTCCGGTGAAGGACGGCTGTATTGCTTTTCACACATGCACGAGGCTCAGCCAAACGGCAAAGCCTGCCAAAAATATCTTCAACTCATTGGTGTTCCTCTCCACGGAAGTCTTTAGTAAAAGGCGAAAGACTTGTGCGCTATGAAGAGAAACCCGAGTAAGTACGGCTCCGCTCCTCGACAGCAGCCGAGGCAGCTGTGGTCCCAGGCACTGCTCTCATGGTGAGCCTCACCAAAGTCCCTGGCCACGCCCGCCCCCACATTATCCCAGGCTCGACTCGACCGGTTTGTGGAGAGAGAAAAGCCTGCTCGTTGGGCGCAGGCCACCAAACGGCACAAACACGCGGCCGCTTCCAGACTCTCTGTTTCAGTTGAGGACGGCGGAGGGAAAATGCAGGGCACACTCAGCAGGTTTTGGGCAACGGTCACGACGAGGCAGTTTTGCCTCCTTTTCTGACTACGCAAAGCGCAGCTCTCGCTGCGGTTTGTCAGCCTTCTTTCTTGCTGCCCATTCTCTGCCGTGATTTCAACTTGTCAAGGCCTTTTGGTCTGCAACACTGATTGATTTTCCACAAGGCAGGAGAGGGGTGCACCGTTCCCGGCGGCGCTGCAATACCGGGTCGATGCGTGGAGTGAACGGAGCAAGCCCCTGTTTCAGCTCCCGAGGCTAAAAATCCATTTAATATGTTGTCCCCATATAGAGGACATATCAGATATTAAACTGATAAGAACAGATACTACACTTGATCTTAGCCAAAAGGCCGAGAAGCGATGAGCCCCAGTCGTCTGCTGCCTGAGCCCACCTCCTGGCACGCTTCACACTTGTCGCGGTGTGCCACTCGCACTGCGCAGTGGAGTGGCTTGTGCTTAGCGGCTCCTCCCAAGCGCTCCCTGGCTCAGCCCCGAGTCCGGTGAAGGACGGCTGTATTGCTTTTCACACATGCACGAGGCTCAGCCAAACGGCAAAGCCTGCCAAAAATATCTTCAACTCATTGGTGTTCCTCTCCACGGAAGTCTTTAGTAAAAGGCGAAAGACTTGTGCGCTATGAAGAGAAACCCGAGTAAGTACGGCTCCGCTCCTCGACAGCAGCCGAGGCAGCTGTGGTCCCAGGCACTGCTCTCATGGTGAGCCTCACCAAAGTCCCTGGCCACGCCCGCCCCCACATTATCCCAGGCTCGACTCGACCGGTTTGTGGAGAGAGAAAAGCCTGCTCGTTGGGCGCAGGCCACCAAACGGCACAAACACGCGGCCGCTTCCAGACTCTCTGTTTCAGTTGAGGACGGCGGAGGGAAAATGCAGGGCACACTCAGCAGGTTTTGGGCAACGGTCACGACGAGGCAGTTTTGCCTCCTTTTCTGACTACGCAAAGCGCAGCTCTCGCTGCGGGTTGTCAGCCTTCTTTCTTGCTGCCCATTCTCTGCCGTGATTTCAACTTGTCAAGGCCTTTTGGTCTGCAACACTGATTGATTTTCCACAAGGCAGGAGAGGGGTGCACCGTTCCCGGCGGCGCTGCAATACCGTGTCGATGCGTGGAGTGAACGGAGCAAGCCCCTGTTTCAGCTCCCGAGGCTAAAAATCCATTTAATATGTTGTCCCCATATAGAGGACATATCAGATATTAAACTGATAAGAACAGATACTACACTTGATCTTAGCCAAAAGGCCGAGAAGCGATGAGCCCCAGTCGTCTGCTGCCTGAGCCCACCTCCTGGCACGCTTCACACTTGTCGCGGTGTGCCACTCGCACTGCGCAGTGGAGTGGCTTGTGCTTAGCGGCTCCTCCCAAGCGCTCCCTGGCTCAGCCCCGAGTCCGGTGAAGGACGGCTGTATTGCTTTTCACACATGCACGAGGCTCAGCCAAACGGCAAAGCCTGCCAAAAATATCTTCAACTCATTGGTGTTCCTCTCCACGGAAGTCTTTAGTAAAAGGCGAAAGACTTGTGCGCTATGAAGAGAAACCCGAGTAAGTACGGCTCCGCTCCTCGACAGCAGCCGAGGCAGCTGTGGTCCCAGGCACTGCTCTCATGGTGAGCCTCACCAAAGTCCCTGGCCACGCCCGCCCCCACATTATCCCAGGCTCGACTCGACCGGTTTGTGGAGAGAGAAAAGCCTGCTCGTTGGGCGCAGGCCACCAAACGGCACAAACACGCGGCCGCTTCCAGACTCTCTGTGTCAGTTGAGGACGGCGGAGGGAAAATGCAGGGCACACTCAGCAGGTTTTGGGCAACGGTCACGACGAGGCAGTTTTGCCTCCTTTTCTGACTACGCAAAGCGCAGCTCTCGCTGCGGGTTGTCAGCCTTCTTTCTTGCTGCCCATTCTCTGCCGTGATTTCAACTTGTCAAGGCCTTTTGGTCTGCAACACTGATTGATTTTCCACAAGGCAGGAGAGGGGTGCACCGTTCCCGGCGGCGCTGCAATACCGGGTCGATGCGTGGAGTGAACGGAGCAAGCCCCTGTTTCAGCTCCCGAGGCTAAAAATCCATTTAATATGTTGTCCCCATATAGAGGACATATCAGATATTAAACTGATAAGAACAGATTTTTTTTTTTCTTGAAAAAAGTTTATTGATGCAATTTTCTCTATGTTTCACACTTATTCAGATTACAGTCCACAAAACAAATGATGTTTCAGCACTTAAAACCAATTAAAAACAACATGTCATCCGCAACAATACAGTAGTTAAATCTGTTAAACCATCCACCATAAAAACAACCATCAGATCCAATAAAAGGTATTTACAGATATAAAAGACACAATTGTTGCTGTAAAATACATAAGACATGTTAAAACAAAGTGCTCCTTTGTGTTCATTAAAAGTTTGTTCTGTGAATCAGTGTAAGTGTATAGTATATCAGTGTGTCTTTTAAAAAGGGAGGGCATTTAAAAGCTCTCCAGTCTTTGTTGTGCATGAGCGGGGTGAGTCCCTATCATAGGGAACTCATCCCACTCTCCCATCAGACCCCTGGGGACCCGCTGGCGATGCTCAGAGGAGGCCCTCCACCTCTTGCTCCTTCCCACCTGCCACACCCGGAGGGCCAGGCCGCTGCTGCCTTGACCCTTGTTTGTGGCTCCGGCTCCCACCTCCGAATGAG
Source organism: Pagrus pagrus (assembly GCF_965226575.1). NCBI lineage: Eukaryota > Metazoa > Chordata > Actinopteri > Spariformes > Sparidae > Pagrus > Pagrus pagrus. Next base: position 17,044,932 of record NC_140206.1, on the reverse strand, counting down.
CGCAGAGGCGATTCTTCTTGTGGCTACGACCTAGGCCTGCCGCCTGCAGCGACGGCTGCCTGGACCGTCGCTGCGGCCATTTGGATCGTAGCCACGGGGGGGATCTGCATGCGCTTTCTCGCCAGCAGGTTTCTGGAGGTCCATATGGCGTCTTTGATGGCGGCCAGGGTGAGCCAGAGCTTGGAGAATTCCTTGGTTGTCCTTTTTCTCTGGCTCACCCCGTAGAGCACTAGTTGTGCGTCTAGGACCTCCCCTGCTGGCAAGTACGGGAATTGCTGGGAGCCGGCCATTGCCCACAGGTCAATGGCAGCGCTGCACTCCCAGAACAAGTGCCTCGCCGACTCGGGCGCGCCACAACCCGGTCGGGGGCAGGTGGCGGATGGTGACATGCCCCGGGAGTGCATCACGGACCTGACCGGGAGGACCTCATGAGCTACCATCCAGGACAGATCCCGTAGTCTGTTTGGGAGAGCGGGATGGTTGACGTTGCGCCAAACGTTTGAGGGCTCGCCGATTGCGAGCCCGCGCACCGGACTCACTGGCTCCCGCTCCTGCACAAGAGAGAGGAGAGAGCGGTGGTTGGTTAAAAGTGACAGCTCCTCCTGTTCCAAGTTAAAATCTTTTAAAAACGTACGTATAAAATCATAGGCCATGGGCAATTTAAAAGACACAGGTGCTCTAAGATCAACGGGTAAAAACTTGAGTGTCCTGAGGTAAGACCCCATCCAGAATCGTGCCATGGCAGATGTCTTGTGATCTCTGGATGGGGATGTGGCGTATTTGAGATGCAGTGTGGTGTAATGGCTTCCTAAAAACAAGTGGAGGTCTGGAACATCTTTCCCTCCTTTAGTCTTTGGCATCTTCATCACCTTTCTTCTGACACGCTCCCACTTGGACCCCCACAGAAAGTAAAAAATGGCTCGATCTAGATCTAAAAGCACTCTACGAGGCGGGATAAAAACAGAACTGATTAGTAAGAACAAGGGTAAAATCACAGCTTTTATGATTAAAACCTTGCCTTCCATTGTCAGTCCCCTTAGTCTCCAGTATCCCAGTCTCTTTCTCACTTTCCCTATCACGTCAGGCCAATTACTCCTCCCACCCCCTTCCCCGTCAAATTTTACCCCAAGTATTTTCATGTCAGTCAGGGTTACAGTCAGAGGGAGTCCTGTGGTCTCGGTCACTGTCCATGGTCCGTAAAATTGGGCTTGGGTCTTGTCGCGGTTGAGTCTGGCTCCAGAGGCCCGTCCGTACCAGTCCGTCAAGTCCATGGTCCTGTTTACAGCTAAAAGGTCAGTACATATAACATTGACATCATCCATGTATAAAAGACATTTTGTGACCAAGCCCCCACTCCCTGGAATTGACACCCCGTTGATCCATTTGTCCCTTCTCAAGATCTGTGCCAATGGTTCCACACATATAACGTAAAGGAGGGCAGATAACGGACAACCCTGACGGACACCGCAGCATATATTCACTGCTTTGGTAAGTTGCCCATTTACAAGGATTTTGCTGGTGATTCCCCGGTAGAGCAATCCCACCCACGCTATGACCCTCTCAGGAAACCCCATTTTTTGCAGTACCTGAAATAGGTACTGGTGCGAGACCCGATCGAAGGCTTTTTCAAAGTCTAAATTTAGCAATACAAGCCGAATGTCTCTGTCTCTCGCGTAACAGATGGTGTCTCTGATCAGTACGAGGCTGTCGGTGATCTTCCTCCCCGGGATGGCACAGGCTTGATCCGGGTGGATCACCTCCCCTAAAACCAAAGATAAACGTGTGGATAAAAGTTTGCTAAAAAGTTTGCAGTCAAAGTTTAAAAGCGTTATCGGTCGCCAGTTTTTTAAGTCAGTCTGGTCCTCTTTTTTGTGGATTAACGTCACTATCCCTACTCTAAAGCTCTCAGGTAACAGGTCTAGTCGTTCAAAGTCATTAAAAGCAGTTAGTAAGTCATGTGCAAGGATGTCCCAAAAGGTCAGATAAAATTCCAGGGGAAGTCCATCTTGTCCTGGGGACTTCCCCTTCTTAAAATTTTTAAGCATTTACCTAACTCTAAAAGGCTAAAATCCTGGGTTAAAAGCACATTTTCCTCCACCGTCCTATCAATGTATTCTAAAACCTGTTCTGTAATGTCTGTCTCTATGTCTTTTTTTATATATAATTTATTGTAAAAGAGTTCCACTGTTTCAATTAGTTCATTTGTGTTAGCAGTTAAAAACCCGTCTTCTTTTTTTAGCTTTGTTAAAACCCTACTTTTGCTAGCTATCTTCTTAAAAAAGTATCGTGTGCATTTTTCTCCTTCTTCAATTTCTCTCTCTTTACTTCTTAAAATGATACCCCGACTCTTTATTTCGGCTAGTTTTGACATTTGCTTTTTGACGTCTAAAATGTCTTCATTAAAATCAAATCCCTGGTTCACAAGTTTAAAATATCTCTGTAGTCTTTTCTGCAGTCCCAACATGCATCTTTTTTCTTTATCTTTTTTCTTTTTCCCTGCCTGTCTAAAAAAAGCCTCAGTCTTTGTCTTCACCCACTCCCACCAGTGTTCACGTGAATCGTAAAAGTCTTGAAGGGTCTGCCATTGGCTATACTGCTCCCTGTATTGTCCAACTATCTCCCTGTCCTCTAACAGGGAGCAGTTGAGCTTCCACAGACCACTTCCTACAGTCACACCAGAAGAGAGTGTCAGGGTGCATGACAGCATTGCGTGATCAGAAAAGAAAACAGGGGTCAATCTAGCATCAGTTGGTGGGCAGTCCCGTGTAAAAACATAGTCAATGCGAGAGGCTTTGGTGCCATCACCACTAAACCAGGTGAAGCCCTCCTCTCTAGGATGCATGGATTTAAAACAGTCTCGTAGCTTAAAATCCTTGCAGATGTCTTGCAGTAAAACCGATGTCTTATCTACTTTAAAATCTTCCCCTGCTCCCCGTCTATCTGTTCTGGATAAAACACAATTAAAATCCCCTCCTACCACTAAAGGAACCCTACCTAGCATGTGGGACTGCAGTTCTTCTAAAAGGTCATACCTGTCATTTTTGTCGTTAAAACCGTATACGTTGAGTAGGTTAAAATCCTGCCCCATGTATGTCAAGTGTGCTAAAAGTGCCCGTCCGTCTCTCACCACAGTGCTGCCCCTCACCACTACCAAGGGGTTTTTGATTAAAATGGCCACTCCGTCGGATTTATTATGGTTTGAGCCACTCCACATGGATTGACCGAGTGGCCATTTCTCCTCCCATTTCCTGTAATTTGTTAAAAAGGGCAGATTGCACTCCTGTAATAAAAACACATCTGACATAAAGGAATTGAGGTAGGATAAAACAGTCTGGGCTCTAACTCCCGACCTCACACTTCTCACATTGATGGTGGAAATGTTAAGGGTCATGAGTATGATTGTTAAAAACAACAGGTATGACATTTAAGAAATAAATAATTAAAAGACTACTGTTAAAACTCCCAGACTTTCAGTACTGTAAAAGGATCTCATTTCACTATCCCCATGCAATCGGGGGGTGAGGCCTGAGACTCTTTCCTCCGGAAAGCAATGTCGGCACGCTTTTCCAATGGAGTTGACTGTAATGCTATATTAAGAAAAGAGCACTGATTGGGTGAACTGGAAGGGAAGGCTCTGAGCTGCTCCACAGGGGAACTGTGTGAGTCAAGCTCAGCCCTTCCCTTCTTCTCTGAAGCTGCATCAGCCTCAGAGCTGGACAGTTCGGATGCAGTTCTCTTGAGGTTGGGCTGGGTATTGGGGAGGGAGGTGTCACTGGACTCTCCTTCCTCCTGTTCCTCCCCGACTGTAACGAGGCTATTGGTTGAGTCGGTGCCTGTTGAGTCATCCTGTCCAGCTCCACCTGCTGCCTGGCTTCCTCCATCTCCCTCAGCAGCACCTTCTGCTGGGTTGAAGCCAGGCCCCTCCCCTTGTCCCGCCTCACCAGGCTCCTCTCCTCCAACCACAGATTTTGGCGGGAGATTTGAATTCCCCAGCCCCTCCTCTTCAATTAGCACTTCAACAGTTTCATTTCGGCCATTTTCCTTTGGTACTTTTTCTTTTTCAATTTCCGTTTCTTGTTTTCTTTGTGCTTTCAGTTTGTTGGCAAATGACATTGGGCAATCTCTGAAGAGGTGGTTTGTCTCTCCACAGAGATTGCACTTTCTGCCATTGGGACATTCTTCAAAGGAGTGCCCAATTTCTCTGCATTTACCGCAAACAATGTTTTGGCAAGCCTCTGCCAGGTGTCCATGCTCACCACACTTGCGGCAGAGCTTGGGCATGCCCTGGTAGTGGATGTAGCCCCTGTTCTCACCAAGGACTACCATGGATGGGAGATGCCTCAGGCCCTGGTACCCCTGGGGGTCCTGCCATTGTTGAATGGGGACCCTCCAGGCACAGTTCCAGATGCCATCTTCATCCCTCACCTTGGTAGCCTGGCCCTTCACAGTGCAGTATCTACCCAGCCACATACAAATATCTTCAGCATTCACCATTTCATTGAACATCCTGACAATAACCACTTTCAGAGAGTTGTCTGTCAGTTTCTCCACGTTGAATGCTGAAAACTGGGTCTTAACCTTGTCAAAGCGTTGCCAAAAATCTTTTAACACTGCAGCAGTAACAAAACTAACATCAAAACCTTTATTAAAGGGAAGAGAGAGGACACAATTCAGTTGCTGTGGGGAAAACCCAAGGGCCTTTTGGATAAGCTTCCTGGAGAAGTCCAATCTGGACATCTCCAGGAGCTTTCCATCTCTTTCTTTGAACGTGAATCGCACACTGTGGTGCCTCCGCATGCCGGCACGGGCAGCCGACATGGCTGGAGACACCACACTTCAAATATAGATAAAATACAATAAGTTAAATAAATAGACAAAAAAAGGCTGTAAAAAACACCTAAAACCAGACAAGAATAAGACAACTAAAAGTAAAAGTACTAAAAGCTTACTTACTCTGCCTGGTTCTCAAATGTCTCCAACAAACCACTGTGCAAATATGCAAAATTTACAGACAAAAAACACAAATGTGCAAAAAGGCAAGGAACAATGTCTCCCGAAATGCAAAGGACTATTTCCACAGTAAGGAAATAATCCCGCTTGCAGGGAGTGATCACTGTCTTAGCCAAAAGGCCGAGAAGCGATGAGCCCCAGTCGTCTGCTGCCTGAGCCCACCTCCTGGCACGCTTCACACTTGTCGCGGTGTGCCTCTCGCACTGCGCAGTGGAGTGGCTTGTGCTTAGCGGCTCCTCCCAAGCGCTCCCTGGCTCAGCCCCGAGTCCGGTGAAGGACGGCTGTATTGCTTTTCACACATGCACGAGGCTCAGCCAAACGGCAAAGCCTGCCAAAAATATCTTCAACTCATTGGTGTTCCTCTCCACGGAAGTCTTTAGTAAAAGGCGAAAGACTTGTGCGTTATGAAGAGAAACCCGAGTAAGTACGGCTCCGCTCCTCGACAGCAGCCGAGGCAGCTGTGGTCCCAGGCACTGCTCTCATGGTGAGCCTCACCAAAGTCCCTGGCCACGCCCGCCCCCACATTATCCCAGGCTCGACTCGACCGGTTTGTGGAGAGAGAAAAGCCTGCTCGTTGGGCGCAGGCCACCAAACGGCACAAACACGCGGCCGCTTCCAGACTCTCTGTTTCAGTTGAGGACGGCGGAGGGAAAATGCAGGGCACACTCAGCAGGTTTTGGGCAACGGTCACGACGAGGCAGTTTTGCCTCCTTTTCTGACTACGCAAAGCGCAGCTCTCGCTGCGGTTTGTCAGCCTTCTTTCTTGCTGCCCATTCTCTGCCGTGATTTCAACTTGTCAAGGCCTTTTGGTCTGCAACACTGATTGATTTTCCACAAGGCAGGAGAGGGGTGCACCGTTCCCGGCGGCGCTGCAATACCGGGTCGATGCGTGGAGTGAACGGAGCAAGCCCCTGTTTCAGCTCCCGAGGCTAAAAATCCATTTAATATGTTGTCCCCATATAGAGGACATATCAGATATTAAACTGATAAGAACAGATACTACACTTGATCTTAGCCAAAAAGCCGAGAAGCGATGAGCCCCAGTCGTCTGCTGCCTGAGCCCACCTCCTGGCACGCTTCACACTTGTCGCGGTGTGCCTCTCGCACTGCGCAGTGGAGTGGCTTGTGCTTAGCGGCTCCTCCCAAGCGCTCCCTGGCTCAGCCCCGAGTCCGGTGAAGGACGGCTGTATTGCTTTTCACACATGCACGAGGCTCAGCCAAACGGCAAAGCCTGCCAAAAATATCTTCAACTCATTGGTGTTCCTCTCCACGGAAGTCTTTAGTAAAAGGCGAAAGACTTGTGCGTTATGAAGAGAAACCCGAGTAAGTACGGCTCCGCTCCTCGACAGCAGCCGAGGCAGCTGTGGTCCCAGGCACTGCTCTCATGGTGAGCCTCACCAAAGTCCCTGGCCACGCCCGCCCCCACATTATCCCAGGCTCGACTCGACCGGTTTGTGGAGAGAGAAAAGCCTGCTCGTTGGGCGCAGGCCACCAAACGGCACAAACACGCGGCCGCTTCCAGACTCTCTGTTTCAGTTGAGGACGGCGGAGGGAAAATGCAGGGCACACTCAGCAGGTTTTGGGCAACGGTCACGACGAGGCAGTTTTGCCTCCTTTTCTGACTACGCAAAGCGCAGCTCTCGCTGCGGTTTGTCAGCCTTCTTTCTTGCTGCCCATTCTCTGCCGTGATTTCAACTTGTCAAGGCCTTTTGGTCTGCAACACTGATTGATTTTCCACAAGGCAGGAGAGGGGTGCACCGTTCCCGGCGGCGCTGCAATACCGGGTCGATGCGTGGAGTGAACGGAGCAAGCCCCTGTTTCAGCTCCCGAGGCTAAAAATCCATTTAATATGTTGTCCCCATATAGAGGACATATCAGATATTAAACTGATAAGAACAGATACTACACTTGATCTTAGCCAAAAGGCCGAGAAGCGATGAGCCCCAGTCGTCTGCTGCCTGAGCCCACCTCCTGGCACGCTTCACACTTGTCGCGGTGTGCCTCTCGCACTGCGCAGTGGAGTGGCTTGTGCTTAGCGGCTCCTCCCAAGCGCTCCCTGGCTCAGCCCCGAGTCCGGTGAAGGACGGCTGTATTGCTTTTCACACATGCACGAGGCTCAGCCAAACGGCAAAGCCTGCCAAAAATATCTTCAACTCATTGGTGTTCCTCTCCACGGAAGTCTTTAGTAAAAGGCGAAAGACTTGTGCGTTATGAAGAGAAACCCGAGTAAGTACGGCTCCGCTCCTCGACAGCAGCCGAGGCAGCTGTGGTCCCAGGCACTGCTCTCATGGTGAGCCTCACCAAAGTCCCTGGCCACGCCCGCCCCCACATTATCCCAGGCTCGACTCGACCGGTTTGTGGAGAGAGAAAAGCCTGCTCGTTGGGCGCAGGCCACCAAACGGCACAAACACGCGGCCGCTTCCAGACTCTCTGTTTCAGTTGAGGACGGCGGAGGGAAAATGCAGGGCACACTCAGCAGGTTTTGGGCAACGGTCACGACGAGGCAGTTTTGCCTCCTTTTCTGACTACGCAAAGCGCAGCTCTCGCTGCGGGTTGTCAGCCTTCTTTCTTGCTGCCCATTCTCTGCCGTGATTTCAACTTGTCAAGGCCTTTTGGTCTGCAACACTGATTGATTTTCCACAAGGCAGGAGAGGGGTGCACCGTTCCCGGCGGCGCTGCAATACCGGGTCGATGCGTGGAGTGAACGGAGCAAGCCCCTGTTTCAGCTCCCGAGGCTAAAAATCCATTTAATATGTTGTCCCCATATAGAGGACATATCAGATATTAAACTGATAAGAACAGATACTACACTTGATCTTAGCCAAAAGGCCGAGAAGCGATGAGCCCCAGTCGTCTGCTGCCTGAGCCCACCTCCTGGCACGCTTCACACTTGTCGCGGTGTGCCACTTGCACTGCGCAGTGGAGTGGCTTGTGCTTAGCGGCTCCTCCCAAGCGCTCCCTGGCTCAGCCCCGAGTCCGGTGAAGGACGGCTGTATTGCTTTTCACACATGCACGAGGCTCAGCCAAACGGCAAAGCCTGCCAAAAATATCTTCAACTCATTGGTGTTCCTCTCCACGGAAGTCTTTAGTAAAAGGCGAAAGACTTGTGCGTTATGAAGAGAAACCCGAGTAAGTACGGCTCCGCTCCTCGACAGCAGCCGAGGCAGCTGTGGTCCCAGGCACTGCTCTCATGGTGAGCCTCACCAAAGTCCCTGGCCACGCCCGCCCCCACATTATCCCAGGCTCGACTCGACCGGTTTGTGGAGAGAGAAAAGCCTGCTCGTTGGGCGCAGGCCACCAAACGGCACAAACACGCGGCCGCTTCCAGACTCTCTGTTTCAGTTGAGGACGGCGGAGGGAAAATGCAGGGCACACTCAGCAGGTTTTGGGCAACGGTCACGACGAGGCAGTTTTGCCTCCTTTTCTGACTACGCAAAGCGCAGCTCTCGCTGCGGTTTGTCAGCCTTCTTTCTTGCTGCCCATTCTCTGCCGTGATTTCAACTTGTCAAGGCCTTTTGGTCTGCAACACTGATTGATTTTCCACAAGGCAGGAGAGGGGTGCACCGTTCCCGGCGGCGCTGCAATACCGGGTCGATGCGTGGAGTGAACGGAGCAAGCCCCTGTTTCAGCTCCCGAGGCTAAAAATCCATTTAATATGTTGTCCCCATATAGAGGACATATCAGATATTAAACTGATAAGAACAGATACTACACTTGATCTTAGCCAAAAGGCCGAGAAGCGATGAGCCCCAGTCGTCTGCTGCCTGAGCCCACCTCCTGGCACGCTTCACACTTGTCGCGGTGTGCCTCTCGCACTGCGCAGTGGAGTGGCTTGTGCTTAGCGGCTCCTCCCAAGCGCTCCCTGGCTCAGCCCCGAGTCCGGTGAAGGACGGCTGTATTGCTTTTCACACATGCACGAGGCTCAGCCAAACGGCAAAGCCTGCCAAAAATATCTTCAACTCATTGGTGTTCCTCTCCACGGAAGTCTTTAGTAAAAGGCGAAAGACTTGTGCGTTATGAAGAGAAACCCGAGTAAGTACGGCTCCGCTCCTCGACAGCAGCCGAGGCAGCTGTGGTCCCAGGCACTGCTCTCATGGTGAGCCTCACCAAAGTCCCTGGCCACGCCCGCCCCCACATTATCCCAGGCTCGACTCGACCGGTTTGTGGAGAGAGAAAAGCCTGCTCGTTGGGCGCAGGCCACCAAACGGCACAAACACGCGGCCGCTTCCAGACTCTCTGTGTCAGTTGAGGACGGCGGAGGGAAAATGCAGGGCACACTCAGCAGGTTTTGGGCAACGGTCACGACGAGGCAGTTTTGCCTCCTTTTCTGACTACGCAAAGCGCAGCTCTCGCTGCGGTTTGTCAGCCTTCTTTCTTGCTGCCCATTCTCTGCCGTGATTTCAACTTGTCAAGGCCTTTCGGTCTGCAACACTGATTGATTTTCCACAAGGCAGGAGAGGGGTGCACCGTTCCCGGCGGCGCTGCAATACCGGGTCGATGCGTGGAGTGAACGGAGCAAGCCCCTGTTTCAGCTCCCGAGGCTAAAAATCCATTTAATATGTTGTCCCCATATAGAGGACATATCAGATATTAAACTGATAAGAACAGATACTACACTTGATCTTAGCCAAAAGGCCGAGAAGCGATGAGCCCCAGTCGTCTGCTGCCTGAGCCCACCTCCTGGCACGCTTCACACTTGTCGCGGTGTGCCACTTGCACTGCGCAGTGGAGTGGCTTGTGCTTAGCGGCTCCTCCCAAGCGCTCCCTGGCTCAGCCCCGAGTCCGGTGAAGGACGGCTGTATTGCTTTTCACACATGCACGAGGCTCAGCCAAACGGCAAAGCCTGCCAAAAATATCTTCAACTCATTGGTGTTCCTCTCCACGGAAGTCTTTAGTAAAAGGCGAAAGACTTGTGCGTTATGAAGAGAAACCCGAGTAAGTACGGCTCCGCTCCTCGACAGCAGCCGAGGCAGCTGTGGTCCCAGGCACTGCTCTCATGGTGAGCCTCACCAAAGTCCCTGGCCACGCCCGCCCCCACATTATCCCAGGCTCGACTCGACCGGTTTGTGGAGAGAGAAAAGCCTGCTCGTTGGGCGCAGGCCACCAAACGGCACAAACACGCGGCCGCTTCCAGACTCTCTGTTTCAGTTGAGGACGGCGGAGGGAAAATGCAGGGCACACTCAGCAGGTTTTGGGCAACGGTCACGACGAGGCAGTTTTGCCTCCTTTTCTGACTACGCAAAGCGCAGCTCTCGCTGCGGTTTGTCAGCCTTCTTTCTTGCTGCCCATTCTCTGCCGTGATTTCAACTTGTCAAGGCCTTTCGGTCTGCAACACTGATTGATTTTCCACAAGGCAGGAGAGGGGTGCACCGTTCCCGGCGGCGCTGCAATACCGGGTCGATGCGTGGAGTGAACGGAGCAAGCCCCTGTTTCAGCTCCCGAGGCTAAAAATCCATTTAATATGTTGTCCCCATATAGAGGACATATCAGATATTAAACTGATAAGAACAGATACTACACTTGATCTTAGCCAAAAGGCCGAGAAGCGATGAGCCCCAGTCGTCTGCTGCCTGAGCCCACCTCCTGGCACGCTTCACACTTGTCGCGGTGTGCCACTCGCACTGCGCAGTGGAGTGGCTTGTGCTTAGCGGCTCCTCCCAAGCGCTCCCTGGCTCAGCCCCGAGTCCGGTGAAGGACGGCTGTATTGCTTTTCACACATGCACGAGGCTCAGCCAAACGGCAAAGCCTGCCAAAAATATCTTCAACTCATTGGTGTTCCTCTCCACGGAAGTCTTTAGTAAAAGGCGAAAGACTTGTGCGCTATGAAGAGAAACCCGAGTAAGTACGGCTCCGCTCCTCGACAGCAGCCGAGGCAGCTGTGGTCCCAGGCACTGCTCTCATGGTGAGCCTCACCAAAGTCCCTGGCCACGCCCGCCCCCACATTATCCCAGGCTCGACTCGACCGGTTTGTGGAGAGAGAAAAGCCTGCTCGTTGGGCGCAGGCCACCAAACGGCACAAACACGCGGCCGCTTCCAGACTCTCTGTTTCAGTTGAGGACGGCGGAGGGAAAATGCAGGGCACACTCAGCAGGTTTTGGGCAACGGTCACGACGAGGCAGTTTTGCCTCCTTTTCTGACTACGCAAAGCGCAGCTCTCGCTGCGGGTTGTCAGCCTTCTTTCTTGCTGCCCATTCTCTGCCGTGATTTCAACTTGTCAAGGCCTTTTGGTCTGCAACACTGATTGATTTTCCACAAGGCAGGAGAGGGGTGCACCGTTCCCGGCGGCGCTGCAATACCGGGTCGATGCGTGGAGTGAACGGAGCAAGCCCCTGTTTCAGCTCCCGAGGCTAAAAATCCATTTAATATGTTGTCCCCATATAAAGGACATATCAGATATTAAACTGATAAGAACAGATACTACACTTGATCTTAGCCAAAAGGCCGAGAAGCGATGAGCCCCAGTCGTCTGCTGCCTGAGCCCACCTCCTGGCACGCTTCACACTTGTCGCGGTGTGCCACTCGCACTGCGCAGTGGAGTGGCTTGTGCTTAGCGGCTCCTCCCAAGCGCTCCCTGGCTCAGCCCCGAGTCCGGTGAAGGACGGCTGTATTGCTTTTCACACATGCACGAGGCTCAGCCAAACGGCAAAGCCTGCCAAAAATATCTTCAACTCATTGGTGTTCCTCTCCACGGAAGTCTTTAGTAAAAGGCGAAAGACTTGTGCGCTATGAAGAGAAACCCGAGTAAGTACGGCTCCGCTCCTCGACAGCAGCCGAGGCAGCTGTGGTCCCAGGCACTGCTCTCATGGTGAGCCTCACCAAAGTCCCTGGCCACGCCCGCCCCCACATTATCCCAGGCTCGACTCGACCGGTTTGTGGAGAGAGAAAAGCCTGCTCGTTGGGCGCAGGCCACCAAACGGCACAAACACGCGGCCGCTTCCAGACTCTCTGTTTCAGTTGAGGACGGCGGAGGGAAAATGCAGGGCACACTCAGCAGGTTTTGGGCAACGGTCACGACGAGGCAGTTTTGCCTCCTTTTCTGACTACGCAAAGCGCAGCTCTCGCTGCGGGTTGTCAGCCTTCTTTCTTGCTGCCCATTCTCTGCCGTGATTTCAACTTGTCAAGGCCTTTTGGTCTGCAACACTGATTGATTTTCCACAAGGCAGGAGAGGGGTGCACCGTTCCCGGCGGCGCTGCAATACCGGGTCGATGCGTGGAGTGAACGGAGCAAGCCCCTGTTTCAGCTCCCGAGGCTAAAAATCCATTTAATATGTTGTCCCCATATAGAGGACATATCAGATATTAAACTGATAAGAACAGATACTACACTTGATCTTAGCCAAAAGGCCGAGAAGCGATGAGCCCCAGTCGTCTGCTGCCTGAGCCCACCTCCTGGCACGCTTCACACTTGTCGCGGTGTGCCACTCGCACTGCGCAGTGGAGTGGCTTGTGCTTAGCGGCTCCTCCCAAGCGCTCCCTGGCTCAGCCCCGAGTCCGGTGAAGGACGGCTGTATTGCTTTTCACACATGCACGAGGCTCAGCCAAACGGCAAAGCCTGCCAAAAATATCTTCAACTCATTGGTGTTCCTCTCCACGGAAGTCTTTAGTAAAAGGCGAAAGACTTGTGCGCTATGAAGAGAAACCCGAGTAAGTACGGCTCCGCTCCTCGACAGCAGCCGAGGCAGCTGTGGTCCCAGGCACTGCTCTCATGGTGAGCCTCACCAAAGTCCCTGGCCACGCCCGCCCCCACATTATCCCAGGCTCGACTCGACCGGTTTGTGGAGAGAGAAAAGCCTGCTCGTTGGGCGCAGGCCACCAAACGGCACAAACACGCGGCCGCTTCCAGACTCTCTGTGTCAGTTGAGGACGGCGGAGGGAAAATGCAGGGCACACTCAGCAGGTTTTGGGCAACGGTCACGACGAGGCAGTTTTGCCTCCTTTTCTGACTACGCAAAGCGCAGCTCTCGCTGCGGGTTGTCAGCCTTCTTTCTTGCTGCCCATTCTCTGCCGTGATTTCAACTTGTCAAGGCCTTTTGGTCTGCAACACTGATTGATTTTCCACAAGGCAGGAGAGGGGTGCACCGTTCCCGGCGGCGCTGCAATACCGGGTCGATGCGTGGAGTGAACGGAGCAAGCCCCTGTTTCAGCTCCCGAGGCTAAAAATCCATTTAATATGTTGTCCCCATATAGAGGACATATCAGATATTAAACTGATAAGAACAGATACTACACTTGATCTTAGCCAAAAGGCCGAGAAGCGATGAGCCCCAGTCGTCTGCTGCCTGAGCCCACCTCCTGGCACGCTTCACACTTGTCGCGGTGTGCCTCTCGCACTGCGCAGTGGAGTGGCTTGTGCTTAGCGGCTCCTCCCAAGCGCTCCCTGGCTCAGCCCCGAGTCCGGTGAAGGACGGCTGTATTGCTTTTCACACATGCACGAGGCTCAGCCAAACGGCAAAGCCTGCCAAAAATATCTTCAACTCATTGGTGTTCCTCTCCACGGAAGTCTTTAGTAAAAGGCGAAAGACTTGTGCGTTATGAAGAGAAACCCGAGTAAGTACGGCTCCGCTCCTCGACAGCAGCCGAGGCAGCTGTGGTCCCAGGCACTGCTCTCATGGTGAGCCTCACCAAAGTCCCTGGCCACGCCCGCCCCCACATTATCCCAGGCTCGACTCGACCGGTTTGTGGAGAGAGAAAAGCCTGCTCGTTGGGCGCAGGCCACCAAACGGCACAAACACGCGGCCGCTTCCAGACTCTCTGTTTCAGTTGAGGACGGCGGAGGGAAAATGCAGGGCACACTCAGCAGGTTTTGGGCAACGGTCACGACGAGGCAGTTTTGCCTCCTTTTCTGACTACGCAAAGCGCAGCTCTCGCTGCGGTTTGTCAGCCTTCTTTCTTGCTGCCCATTCTCTGCCGTGATTTCAACTTGTCAAGGCCTTTTGGTCTGCAACACTGATTGATTTTCCACAAGGCAGGAGAGGGGTGCACCGTTCCCGGCGGCGCTGCAATACCGGGTCGATGCGTGGAGTGAACGGAGCAAGCCCCTGTTTCAGCTCCCGAGGCTAAAAATCCATTTAATATGTTGTCCCCATATAGAGGACATATCAGATATTAAACTGATAAGAACAGATACTACACTTGATCTTAGCCAAAAGGCCGAGAAGCGATGAGCCCCAGTCGTCTGCTGCCTGAGCCCACCTCCTGGCACGCTTCACACTTGTCGCGGTGTGCCTCTCGCACTGCGCAGTGGAGTGGCTTGTGCTTAGCGGCTCCTCCCAAGCGCTCCCTGGCTCAGCCCCGAGTCCGGTGAAGGACGGCTGTATTGCTTTTCACACATGCACGAGGCTCAGCCAAACGGCAAAGCCTGCCAAAAATATCTTCAACTCATTGGTGTTCCTCTCCACGGAAGTCTTTAGTAAAAGGCGAAAGACTTGTGCGTTATGAAGAGAAACCCGAGTAAGTACGGCTCCGCTCCTCGACAGCAGCCGAGGCAGCTGTGGTCCCAGGCACTGCTCTCATGGTGAGCCTCACCAAAGTCCCTGGCCACGCCCGCCCCCACATTATCCCAGGCTCGACTCGACCGGTTTGTGGAGAGAGAAAAGCCTGCTCGTTGGGCGCAGGCCACCAAACGGCACAAACACGCGGCCGCTTCCAGACTCTCTGTTTCAGTTGAGGACGGCGGAGGGAAAATGCAGGGCACACTCAGCAGGTTTTGGGCAACGGTCACGACGAGGCAGTTTTGCCTCCTTTTCTGACTACGCAAAGCGCAGCTCTCGCTGCGGTTTGTCAGCCTTCTTTCTTGCTGCCCATTCTCTGCCGTGATTTCAACTTGTCAAGGCCTTTTGGTCTGCAACACTGATTGATTTTCCACAAGGCAGGAGAGGGGTGCACCGTTCCCGGCGGCGCTGCAATACCGGGTCGATGCGTGGAGTGAACGGAGCAAGCCCCTGTTTCAGCTCCCGAGGCTAAAAATCCATTTAATATGTTGTCCCCATATAGAGGACATATCAGATATTAAACTGATAAGAACAGATACTACACTTGATCTTAGCCAAAAGGCCGAGAAGCGATGAGCCCCAGTCGTCTGCTGCCTGAGCCCACCTCCTGGCACGCTTCACACTTGTCGCGGTGTGCCTCTCGCACTGCGCAGTGGAGTGGCTTGTGCTTAGCGGCTCCTCCCAAGCGCTCCCTGGCTCAGCCCCGAGTCCGGTGAAGGACGGCTGTATTGCTTTTCACACATGCACGAGGCTCAGCCAAACGGCAAAGCCTGCCAAAAATATCTTCAACTCATTGGTGTTCCTCTCCACGGAAGTCTTTAGTAAAAGGCGAAAGACTTGTGCGTTATGAAGAGAAACCCGAGTAAGTACGGCTCCGCTCCTCGACAGCAGCCGAGGCAGCTGTGGTCCCAGGCACTGCTCTCATGGTGAGCCTCACCAAAGTCCCTGGCCACGCCCGCCCCCACATTATCCCAGGCTCGACTCGACCGGTTTGTGGAGAGAGAAAAGCCTGCTCGTTGGGCGCAGGCCACCAAACGGCACAAACACGCGGCCGCTTCCAGACTCTCTGTTTCAGTTGAGGACGGCGGAGGGAAAATGCAGGGCACACTCAGCAGGTTTTGGGCAACGGTCACGACGAGGCAGTTTTGCCTCCTTTTCTGACTACGCAAAGCGCAGCTCTCGCTGCGGGTTGTCAGCCTTCTTTCTTGCTGCCCATTCTCTGCCGTGATTTCAACTTGTCAAGGCCTTTTGGTCTGCAACACTGATTGATTTTCCACAAGGCAGGAGAGGGGTGCACCGTTCCCGGCGGCGCTGCAATACCGGGTCGATGCGTGGAGTGAACGGAGCAAGCCCCTGTTTCAGCTCCCGAGGCTAAAAATCCATTTAATATGTTGTCCCCATATAGAGGACATATCAGATATTAAACTGATAAGAACAGATACTACACTTGATCTTAGCCAAAAGGCCGAGAAGCGATGAGCCCCAGTCGTCTGCTGCCTGAGCCCACCTCCTGGCACGCTTCACACTTGTCGCGGTGTGCCACTTGCACTGCGCAGTGGAGTGGCTTGTGCTTAGCGGCTCCTCCCAAGCGCTCCCTGGCTCAGCCCCGAGTCCGGTGAAGGACGGCTGTATTGCTTTTCACACATGCACGAGGCTCAGCCAAACGGCAAAGCCTGCCAAAAATATCTTCAACTCATTGGTGTTCCTCTCCACGGAAGTCTTTAGTAAAAGGCGAAAGACTTGTGCGTTATGAAGAGAAACCCGAGTAAGTGCGGCTCCGCTCCTCGACAGCAGCCGAGGCAGCTGTGGTCCCAGGCACTGCTCTCATGGTGAGCCTCACCAAAGTCCCTGGCCACGCCCGCCCCCACATTATCCCAGGCTCGACTCGACCGGTTTGTGGAGAGAGAAAAGCCTGCTCGTTGGGCGCAGGCCACCAAACGGCACAAACACGCGGCCGCTTCCAGACTCTCTGTTTCAGTTGAGGACGGCGGAGGGAAAATGCAGGGCACACTCAGCAGGTTTTGGGCAACGGTCACGACGAGGCAGTTTTGCCTCCTTTTCTGACTACGCAAAGCGCAGCTCTCGCTGCGGTTTGTCAGCCTTCTTTCTTGCTGCCCATTCTCTGCCGTGATTTCAACTTGTCAAGGCCTTTCGGTCTGCAACACTGATTGATTTTCCACAAGGCAGGAGAGGGGTGCACCGTTCCCGGCGGCGCTGCAATACCGGGTCGATGCGTGGAGTGAACGGAGCAAGCCCCTGTTTCAGCTCCCGAGGCTAGAAAATCCATTTAATATGTTGTCCCCATATAGAGGACATATCAGATATTAAACTGATAAGAACAGATACTACACTTGATCTTAGCCAAAAGGCCGAGAAGCGATGAGCCCCAGTCGTCTGCTGCCTGAGCCCACCTCCTGGCACGCTTCACACTTGTCGCGGTGTGCCACTTGCACTGCGCAGTGGAGTGGCTTGTGCTTAGCGGCTCCTCCCAAGCGCTCCCTGGCTCAGCCCCGAGTCCGGTGAAGGACGGCTGTATTGCTTTTCACACATGCACGAGGCTCAGCCAAACGGCAAAGCCTGCCAAAAATATCTTCAACTCATTGGTGTTCCTCTCCACGGAAGTCTTTAGTAAAAGGCGAAAGACTTGTGCGTTATGAAGAGAAACCCGAGTAAGTGCGGCTCCGCTCCTCGACAGCAGCCGAGGCAGCTGTGGTCCCAGGCACTGCTCTCATGGTGAGCCTCACCAAAGTCCCTGGCCACGCCCGCCCCCACATTATCCCAGGCTCGACTCGACCGGTTTGTGGAGAGAGAAAAGCCTGCTCGTTGGGCGCAGGCCACCAAACGGCACAAACACGCGGCCGCTTCCAGACTCTCTGTGTCAGTTGAGGACGGCGGAGGGAAAATGCAGGGCACACTCAGCAGGTTTTGGGCAACGGTCACGACGAGGCAGTTTTGCCTCCTTTTCTGACTACGCAAAGCGCAGCTCTCGCTGCGGTTTGTCAGCCTTCTTTCTTGCTGCCCATTCTCTGCCGTGATTTCAACTTGTCAAGGCCTTTCGGTCTGCAACACTGATTGATTTTCCACAAGGCAGGAGAGGGGTGCACCGTTCCCGGCGGCGCTGAAATACCGGGTCGATGCGTGGAGTGAACGGAGCAAGCCCCTGTTTCAGCTCCCGAGGCTAAAAATCCATTTAATATGTTGTCCCCATATAGAGGACATATCAGATATTAAACTGATAAGATCAGATACTACACTTGATCTTAGCCAAAAGGCCGAGAAGCGATGAGCCCCAGTCGTCTGCTGCCTGAGCCCACCTCCTGGCACGCTTCACACTTGTCGCGGTGTGCCACTTGCACTGCGCAGTGGAGTGGCTTGTGCTTAGCGGCTCCTCCCAAGCGCTCCCTGGCTCAGCCCCGAGTCCGGTGAAGGACGGCTGTATTGCTTTTCACACATGCACGAGGCTCAGCCAAACGGCAAAGCCTGCCAAAAATATCTTCAACTCATTGGTGTTCCTCTCCACGGAAGTCTTTAGTAAAAGGCGAAAGACTTGTGCGTTATGAAGAGAAACCCGAGTAAGTGCGGCTCCGCTCCTCGACAGCAGCCGAGGCAGCTGTGGTCCCAGGCACTGCTCTCATGGTGAGCCTCACCAAAGTCCCTGGCCACGCCCGCCCCCACATTATCCCAGGCTCGACTCGACCGGTTTGTGGAGAGAGAAAAGCCTGCTCGTTGGGCGCAGGCCACCAAACGGCACAAACACGCGGCCGCTTCCAGACTCTCTGTTTCAGTTGAGGACGGCGGAGGGAAAATGCAGGGCACACTCAGCAGGTTTTGGGCAACGGTCACGACGAGGCAGTTTTGCCTCCTTTTCTGACTACGCAAAGCGCAGCTCTCGCTGCGGTTTGTCAGCCTTCTTTCTTGCTGCCCATTCTCTGCCGTGATTGCAACTTGTCAAGGCCTTTCGGTCTGCAACACTGATTGATTTTCCACAAGGCAGGAGAGGGGTGCACCGTTCCCGGCGGCGCTGCAATACCGGGTCGATGCGTGGAGTGAACGGAGCAAGCCCCTGTTTCAGCTCCCGAGGCTAAAAATCCATTTAATATGTTGTCCCCATATAGAGGACATATCAGATATTAAACTGATAAGAACAGATACTACACTTGATCTTAGCCAAAAGGCCGAGAAGCGATGAGCCCCAGTCGTCTGCTGCCTGAGCCCACCTCCTGGCACGCTTCACACTTGTCGCGGTGTGCCACTTGCACTGCGCAGTGGAGTGGCTTGTGCTTAGCGGCTCCTCCCAAGCGCTCCCTGGCTCAGCCCCGAGTCCGGTGAAGGACGGCTGTATTGCTTTTCACACATGCACGAGGCTCAGCCAAACGGCAAAGCCTGCCAAAAATATCTTCAACTCATTGGTGTTCCTCTCCACGGAAGTCTTTAGTAAAAGGCGAAAGACTTGTGCGTTATGAAGAGAAACCCGAGTAAGTGCGCCCCCGCTCCTCGACAGCAGCCGAGGCAGCTGTGGTCCCAGGCACTGCTCTCATGGTGAGCCTCACCAAAGTCCCTGGCCACGCCCGCCCCCACATTATCCCAGGCTCGACTCGACCGGTTTGTGGAGAGAGAAAAGCCTGCTCGTTGGGCGCAGGCCACCAAACGGCACAAACACGCGGCCGCTTCCAGACTCTCTGTTTCAGTTGAGGACGGCGGAGGGAAAATGCAGGGCACACTCAGCAGGTTTTGGGCAACGGTCACGACGAGGCAGTTTTGCCTCCTTTTCTGACTACGCAAAGCGCAGCTCTCGCTGCGGTTTGTCAGCCTTCTTTCTTGCTGCCCATTCTCTGCCGTGATTTCAACTTGTCAAGGCCTTTCGGTCTGCAACACTGATTGATTTTCCACAAGGCAGGAGAGGGGTGCACCGTTCCCGGCGGCGCTGCAATACCGGGTCGATGCGTGGAGTGAACGGAGCAAGCCCCTGTTTCAGCTCCCGAGGCTAAAAATCCATTTAATATGTTGTCCCCATATAGAGGACATATCAGATATTAAACTGATAAGAACAGATACTACACTTGATCTTAGCCAAAAGGCCGAGAAGCGATGAGCCCCAGTCGTCTGCTGCCTGAGCCCACCTCCTGGCACGCTTCACACTTGTCGCGGTGTGCCACTTGCACTGCGCAGTGGAGTGGCTTGTGCTTAGCGGCTCCTCCCAAGCGCTCCCTGGCTCAGCCCCGAGTCCGGTGAAGGACGGCTGTATTGCTTTTCACACATGCACGAGGCTCAGCCAAACGGCAAAGCCTGCCAAAAATATCTTCAACTCATTGGTGTTCCTCTCCACGGAAGTCTTTAGTAAAAGGCGAAAGACTTGTGCGTTATGAAGAGAAACCCGAGTAAGTGCGGCTCCGCTCCTCGACAGCAGCCGAGGCAGCTGTGGTCCCAGGCACTGCTCTCATGGTGAGCCTCACCAAAGTCCCTGGCCACGCCCGCCCCCACATTATCCCAGGCTCGACTCGACCGGTTTGTGGAGAGAGAAAAGCCTGCTCGTTGGGCGCAGGCCACCAAACGGCACAAACACGCGGCCGCTTCCAGACTCTCTGTGTCAGTTGAGGACGGCGGAGGGAAAATGCAGGGCACACTCAGCAGGTTTTGGGCAACGGTCACGACGAGGCAGTTTTGCCTCCTTTTCTGACTACGCAAAGCGCAGCTCTCGCTGCGGTTTGTCAGCCTTCTTTCTTGCTGCCCATTCTCTGCCGTGATTTCAACTTGTCAAGGCCTTTCGGTCTGCAACACTGATTGATTTTCCACAAGGCAGGAGAGGGGTGCACCGTTCCCGGCGGCGCTGAAATACCGGGTCGATGCGTGGAGTGAACGGAGCAAGCCCCTGTTTCAGCTCCCGAGGCTAAAAATCCATTTAATATGTTGTCCCCATATAGAGGACATATCAGATATTAAACTGATAAGAACAGATACTACACTTGATCTTAGCCAAAAGGCCGAGAAGCGATGAGCCCCAGTCGTCTGCTGCCTGAGCCCACCTCCTGGCACGCTTCACACTTGTCGCGGTGTGCCACTTGCACTGCGCAGTGGAGTGGCTTGTGCTTAGCGGCTCCTCCCAAGCGCTCCCTGGCTCAGCCCCGAGTCCGGTGAAGGACGGCTGTATTGCTTTTCACACATGCACGAGGCTCAGCCAAACGGCAAAGCCTGCCAAAAATATCTTCAACTCATTGGTGTTCCTCTCCACGGAAGTCTTTAGTAAAAGGCGAAAGACTTGTGCGTTATGAAGAGAAACCCGAGTAAGTGCGGCTCCGCTCCTCGACAGCAGCCGAGGCAGCTGTGGTCCCAGGCACTGCTCTCATGGTGAGCCTCACCAAAGTCCCTGGCCACGCCCGCCCCCACATTATCCCAGGCTCGACTCGACCGGTTTGTGGAGAGAGAAAAGCCTGCTCGTTGGGCGCAGGCCACCAAACGGCACAAACACGCGGCCGCTTCCAGACTCTCTGTTTCAGTTGAGGACGGCGGAGGGAAAATGCAGGGCACACTCAGCAGGTTTTGGGCAACGGTCACGACGAGGCAGTTTTGCCTCCTTTTCTGACTACGCAAAGCGCAGCTCTCGCTGCGGTTTGTCAGCCTTCTTTCTTGCTGCCCATTCTCTGCCGTGATTTCAACTTGTCAAGGCCTTTCGGTCTGCAACATTGATTGATTTTCCACAAGGCAGGAGAGGGGTGCACCGTTCCCGGCGGCGCTGCAATACCGGGTCGATGCGTGGAGTGAACGGAGCAAGCCCCTGTTTCAGCTCCCGAGGCTAAAAATCCATTTAATATGTTGTCCCCATATAGAGGACATATCAGATATTAAACTGATAAGAACAGATACTACACTTGATCTTAGCCAAAAGGCCGAGAAGCGATGAGCCCCAGTCGTCTGCTGCCTGAGCCCACCTCCTGGCACGCTTCACACTTGTCGCGGTGTGCCACTTGCACTGCGCAGTGGAGTGGCTTGTGCTTAGCGGCTCCTCCCAAGCGCTCCCTGGCTCAGCCCCGAGTCCGGTGAAGGACGGCTGTATTGCTTTTCACACATGCACGAGGCTCAGCCAAACGGCAAAGCCTGCCAAAAATATCTTCAACTCATTGGTGTTCCTCTCCACGGAAGTCTTTAGTAAAAGGCGAAAGACTTGTGCGTTATGAAGAGAAACCCGAGTAAGTACGGCTCCGCTCCTCGACAGCAGCCGAGGCAGCTGTGGTCCCAGGCACTGCTCTCATGGTGAGCCTCACCAAAGTCCCTGGCCACGCCCGCCCCCACATTATCCCAGGCTCGACTCGACCGGTTTGTGGAGAGAGAAAAGCCTGCTCGTTGGGCGCAGGCCACCAAACGGCACAAACACGCGGCCGCTTCCAGACTCTCTGTTTCAGTTGAGGACGGCGGAGGGAAAATGCAGGGCACACTCAGCAGGTTTTGGGCAACGGTCACGACGAGGCAGTTTTGCCTCCTTTTCTGACTACGCAAAGCGCAGCTCTCGCTGCGGGTTGTCAGCCTTCTTTCTTGCTGCCCATTCTCTGCCGTGATTTCAACTTGTCAAGGCCTTTTGGTCTGCAACACTGATTGATTTTCCACAAGGCAGGAGAGGGGTGCACCGTTCCCGGCGGTGCTGCAATACCGGGTCGATGCGTGGAGTGAACGGAGCAAGCCCCTGTTTCAGCTCCCGAGGCTAAAAATCCATTTAATATGTTGTCCCCATATAGAGGACATATCAGATATTAAACTGATAAGAACAGATTTTTTTTTTTTTTTTTTTTTTTTGAAAAAAGTTTATTGATGCAATTTTCTCTATGTTTCACACTTATTCAGATTACAGTCCACAAAACAAATGATGTTTCAGCACTTAAAACCAATTAAAAACAACATGTCATCCGCAACAATACAGTAGTTAAATCTGTTAAACCATCCACCATAAAAACAACCATCAGATCCAATAAAAGGTATTTACAGATATAAAAGACACAATTGTTGCTGTAAAATACATAAGACATGTTAAAACAAAGTGCTCCTTTGTGTTCATTAAAAGTTTGTTCTGTGAATCAGTGTAAGTGTATAGTATATCAGTGTGTCTTTTAAAAAGGGAGGGCATTTAAAAGCTCTCCAGTCTTTGTTGTGCATGAGCGGGGTGAGTCCCTATCATAGGGAACTCATCCCACTCTCCCATCAGACCCCTGGGGACCCGCTGGTGATGCTCAGAGGAGGCCCTCCACCTCTTGCTCCTTCCCACCTGCCACACCCGGAGGGCCAGGCCGCTGCTGCCTTGACCCTTGTTTGTGGCTCCGGCTCCCACCTCCGAATGAGCGCAGAGGCGATTCTTCTTGTGGCTACGACCTAGGCCTGCCGCCTGCAGCGACGGCTGCCTGGACCGTCGCTGCGGCCATTTGGATCGTAGCCACGGGGGGGATCTGCATGTGCTTTCTCGCCAGCAGGTTTCTGGAGGTCCATATGGCGTCTTTGATGGCGGCCAGGGTGAGCCAGAGCTTGGAGAATTCCTTGGTTGTCCTTTTTCTCTGGCTCACCCCGTAGAGCACTAGTTGTGCGTCTAGGACCTCCCCTGCTGGCAAGTACGGGAATTGCTGGGAGCCGGCCATTGCCCACAGGTCAATGGCAGCGCTGCACTCCCAGAACAAGTGCCTCGCCGACTCGGGCGCGCCACAACCCGGTCGGGGGCAGGTGGCGGATGGTGACATGCCCCGGGAGTGCATCACGGACCTGACCGGGAGGACCTCATGAGCTACCATCCAGGACAGATCCCGTAGTCTGTTTGGGAGAGCGGGATGGTTGACGTTGCGCCAAACGTTTGAGGGCTCGCCGATTGCGAGCCCGCGCACCGGACTCACTGGCTCCCGCTCCTGCACAAGAGAGAGGAGAGAGCGGTGGTTGGTTAAAAGTGACAGCTCCTCCTGTTCCAAGTTAAAATCTTTTAAAAACGTACGTATAAAATCATAGGCCATGGGCAATTTAAAAGACACAGGTGCTCTAAGATCAACTGGTAAAAACTTGAGTGTCCTGAGGTAAGACCCCATCCAGAATCGTGCCATGGCAGATGTCTTGTGATCTCTGGATGGGGATGTGGCGTATTTGAGATGCAGTGTGGTGTAATGGCTTCCTAAAAACAAGTGGAGGTCTGGAACATCTTTCCCTCCTTTAGTCTTTGGCATCTTCATCACCTTTCTTCTGACACGCTCCCACTTGGACCCCCACAGAAAGTAAAAAATGGCTCGATCTAGATCTAAAAGCACTCTACGAGGCGGGATAAAAACAGAACTGATTAGTAAGAACAAGGGTAAAATCACAGCTTTTATGATTAAAACCTTGCCTTCCATTGTCAGTCCCCTTAGTCTCCAGTATCCCAGTCTCTTTCTCACTTTCCCTATCACGTCAGGCCAATTACTCCTCCCACCCCCTTCCCCGTCAAATTTTACCCCGAGTATTTTCATGTCAGTCAGGGTTACAGTCAGAGGGAGTCCTGTGGTCTCGGTCACTGTCCATGGTCCGTAAAATTGGGCTTGGGTCTTGTCGCGGTTGAGTCTGGCTCCAGAGGCCCGTCCGTACCAGTCCGTCAAGTCCATGGTCCTGTTTACAGCTAAAAGGTCAGTACATATAACATTGACATCATCCATGTATAAAAGACATTTTGTGACCAAGCCCCCACTCCCTGGAATTGACACCCCGTTGATCCATTTGTCCCTTCTCAAGATCTGTGCCAATGGTTCCACACATATAACGTAAAGGAGGGCAGATAACGGACAACCCTGACGGACACCGCAGCATATATTCACTGCTTTGGTAAGTTGCCCATTTACAAGGATTTTGCTGGTGATTCCCCGGTAGAGCAATCCCACCCACGCTATGACCCTCTCAGGAAACCCCATTTTTTGCAGTACCTGAAATAGGTACTGGTGCGAGACCCGATCGAAGGCTTTTTCAAAGTCTAAATTTAGCAATACAAGCCGAATGTCTCTGTCTCTCGCGTAACAGATGGTGTCTCTGATCAGTACGAGGCTGTCGGTGATCATCCTCCCCGGGATGGCACAGGCTTGATCCGGGTGGATCACCTCCCCTAAAACCAAAGATAAACGTGTGGATAAAAGTTTGCTAAAAAGTTTGCAGTCAAAGTTTAAAAGCGTTATCGGTCGCCAGTTTTTTAAGTCAGTCTGGTCCTCTTTTTTGTGGATTAACGTCACTATCCCTACTCTAAAGCTCTCAGGTAACAGGTCTAGTCGTTCAAAGTCATTAAAAACAGTTAGTAAGTCATGTGCAAGGATGTCCCAAAAGGTCAGATAAAATTCCAGGGGAAGTCCATCTTGTCCTGGGGACTTCCCCTTCTTAAAATTTTTTAAGCATTTACCTAACTCTAAAAGGCTAAAATCCTGGGTTAAAAGCACATTTTCCTCCACCGTCCTATCAATGTATTCTAAAACCTGTTCTGTAATGTCTGTCTCTATGTCTTTTTTTATATATAATTTATTGTAAAAGAGTTCCACTGTTTCAATTAGTTCATTTGTGTTAGCAGTTAAAAACCTGTCTTCTTTTTTTAGCTTTGTTAAAACCCTACTTTTGCTAGCTATCTTCTTAAAAAAGTATCGTGTGCATTTTTCTCCTTCTTCAATTTCTCTCTCTTTACTTCTTAAAATGATACCCCGACTCTTTATTTCGGCTAGTTTCAGTGGTGGACAGTAACGAAGTAAATTTACTTGAGTACTGTACTTAAGTACAGTTTTTGAGTATCTGTACTTTACTTGAGTATTATTTTGGGGGGATACTTTTACTTTCACTCCACTACATTTGAAGGACAAATATTGTACTTTTTACTCCACTACATTTCTATTAATGCTCTCGTTACTCGCTACTTTTGATCTTACGTCAGCTGATGATTTTTTTTTGTGTGCAAAATTCAGAGAAAATAAACTGTTTCTGCTGATTCGCGTATGGTTTGTCTTAGTCGTATTGCCGTACCTGTACTACGTCATGAGCACCCGTGGCCTTATCTCAAACCCATGTTTGAGATTTTTGTCACAAAAACTGATTCGTTTCAGTTTAAATGTTGGTTGTGCTTACCGCGGACCAATTATATCACGGACTACAAAGACTCGTCTTCCAACCTGAAAAAGCACGTCGCGGTATGTAAAGTAGCTACTAACGTTAGCTAGCTTAATGTTTGTGAAAGAGAGAGAGTGTGTGTGTGTGTGTGTGTGTGTGTGTGCGCGCGCGCGCGCGCGTGTCTGTGTGTGTGTGTGTGTGTGAGAGAGAGTGGGTGTGCACGCGTTAGTGAGGTGCGGCTGTCTTTGATGTGGGTTATCCGGCTCATTTTTAGCTGTGATGTATGATATAAGTAAAGTAAACTAGCCAATAAGTTGTTTATCTGTAAATGTCAATATAAGTTCTTGTAGTGCCTGCATCTACATCTTTTTTTATGTAGAGAAAGCATGGATGTCAGATGCAAAAATATACTGAACTGACCACAGCTGTCTGCAATATATTTCATTTGTTGGTGAATGCAGCTGAGTCTGTGTTCTGAGGCTTCTTGCCTTTATTTGCTTATTTTTGAGCTATAAACACGTCTGTAGCAGAATCGCATCAGTGTATTGTATAATGACATTAAGCTACTTTCCTTTCCTGTATTTCCTGAGATATTTTTTAAATACTTTTACTTAAGTAATTTTTTAAACAAATACTTTAGTACTTTTACTTAAGTAATATTTTGACTAAGCTACTTTTACTTGTATTGGAGTAATATTTGACAAGGAGTATCTGTACTTTTACTCAAGTAGTGAAGTTGTGTACTCTGTCCACCTCTGGCTAGTTTTGACATTTGCTTTTTGACTTCTAAAATGTCTTCATTAAAATCAAATCCCTGGTTCACAAGTTTAAAATATCTCTGTAGTCTTTTCTGCAGTCCCAACATGCATCTTTTTTCTTTATCTTTTTTCTTTTTCCCTGCCTGTCTAAAAAAAGCCTCAGTCTTTGTCTTCACCCACTCCCACCAGTGTGCACGTGAATCGTAACAGTCTTGAAGGGTCTGCCATTGGCTATACTGCTCCCTGTATTGTCCAACTATCTCCCTGTCCTCTAACAGGGAGCAGTTGAGCTTCCACAGACCACTTCCTACAGTCACACCAGAAGAGAGTGTCAGGGTGCATGACAGCATTGCGTGATCAGAAAAGAAAACAGGGGTCAATCTAGCATCAGTTGGTGGGCAGTCCCGTGTAAAAACAATAAGATATATCTGATAAGAACAGATACTACACTTGATCTTAGCCAAAAGGCCGAGAAGCGATGAGCCCCAGTCGTCTGCTGCCTGAGCCCACCTCCTGGCACGCTTCACACTTGTCGCGGTGTGCCACTTGCACTGCGCAGTGGAGTGGCTTGTGCTTAGCGGCTCCTCCCAAGCGCTCCCTGGCTCAGCCCCGAGTCCGGTGAAGGACGGCTGTATTGCTTTTCACACATGCACGAGGCTCAGCCAAACGGCAAAGCCTGCCAAAAATATCTTCAACTCATTGGTGTTCCTCTCCACGGAAGTCTTTAGTAAAAGGCGAAAGACTTGTGCGTTATGAAGAGAAACCCGAGTAAGTACGGCTCCGCTCCTCGACAGCAGCCAAGGCAGCTGTGGTCCCAGGCACTGCTCTCATGGTGAGCCTCACCAAAGTCCCTGGCCACGCCCGCCCCCACATTATCCCAGGCTCGACTCGACCGGTTTGTGGAGAGAGAAAAGCCTGCTCGTTGGGCGCAGGCCACCAAACGGCACAAACACGCGGCCGCTTCCAGACTCTCTGTTTCAGTTGAGGACGGCGGAGGGAAAATGCAGGGCACACTCAGCAGGTTTTGGGGAACGGTCACGACGAGGCAGTTTTGCCTCCAACACACTGCGACGCAGCAGACAGCGGCGTTCTGCAACACGGCCACTTTCAGGAGGGATTGAAATGGTAACACAGGGAGCCCAAAGCAGCATTCAGAGGTCGAAGGCTGGCTCTCCGACCGGCTCGGCGGCAAGCGCGGGAGACGAGCACTCACTTTCTTTTTCTTCCACATTGTCATCAGGGGAGAGCGCGAACGCAGTCCCCCACTACCACAAATTATGCAGTCGAGATTCCCACATTTGGGGAATTCGCAGGGGTCAGCACAGCCGGAGTGCAATGGCCGAGCCTCGCCCTGGGTGAACCACCTTCTTGATCACGGTATCTCCCCTGCCAGGTAAGTATGAGTTGGAACAGTCTGACACAGGATGGCCTTTCCCAGGCTCAGCCCCCTGGCTGACGGTGCCTCTGGGGGGGATAATAGCAGAGTTAGGTGCCTTGGGCAATTTGCTCATCCTCATTGGGCACTAAAAGTTGCTGCAATTTCAAAAACACTGGTGCAACTTGACACGGGTGACTGGTCCACACATTTTGCCTGTTTGGCGTCCTTGTTCCAGCGATCCATCGCTCGGCAAAATGGAAAAATAACACTCTGTCAACGGCCACTTGGCATGATGGCTCCGCCCAGTCTGAATGCAGCCAGAGAGGATGTGCCGCACAAAAGCCTGCCAGTAGGCATTCCAGCAATGGACGCGTCCGGACCACATTTCTCATGCAATGTCTCGGTGAGGAGGAGGAGGAGGAGGAGGAGACGCAATAAGGTTTGTGCCGTCTCCAGCAGGCCACGCCCACTCTGCCCTTTTACCGGGAAAACGGGTGACCTGCAGGCAACACACTGCGACGCAGCAGACAGCGGCGTACTGCAACACTGCCACTTTCAGGAGGGATTGAAATGGTAACACAGGGAGCCCAAAGCAGCATTCAGAGGTCGAAGGCTGGCTCTCCGACCGGCTCGGCGGCAAGCGCGGGAGACGAGCACTCACTTTCTTTTTCTTCCACATTGTCATCAGGGGAGAGCGCGAACGCAGTCCCCCACTACCACAAATTATGCAGTCGAGATTCCCACATTTGGGGAATTCGCAGGGGTCAGCACAGCCGGAGTGCAATGGCCGAGCCTCGCCCTGGGTGAACCAATTTTTTCAATTTTTAGACGTTTTATTTAGTTCATTACACGGGGTAAACATCAATCAATACTCGGGCTGCTTACACATTGCCCATAAAAAGCAATAATAAAGAAAGAAACAAACAAACAAAAAAAAGGCTAGACTGTACAGAAATGTGACCACATACAAACATCTGGGGCCTCATGTATCAATGTTGCGTACGCACAAAAAAGTGGCGTACGTCATTTTCCACGCCAACGTTCAGATGTATCAAAAGTGAAATGACCGTGGAAATGTGCGGTGCCCCACGCCAGCTTCATGGCTGGCGTACGCACGTTTCTACAGCTATTGTTCCTTTGGCGACACTCTGAGGTGATGCTGTGAAACTGTTAATTATGTTTAAACAATTTGTCCTCAGAGTAATGTGCACATCAGAGACACGGACAATTAACACACACGTTTTCAATCATATGGATCATAAATGATAAAAGCATGCGCAAAGTGATGAAAAAATGCCATTAACAACGGCAGCCTTGGCCTTATTAGAAGACATCGCAAATGGTAATATCAGACATGAGAGGGTGTTTAGAGAACGGGAAGATCTGTTGGCAAATGACGACAACTGGCTCATGAGTCGTTTTAGGTTGCCGAGGCCAGTGTTACTGGAGCTGTGCGCAGAGCTGCGGCCGGCCCTAGAACGAAGCACAGCCAGGAGCCAGGGGTTGTCCGTGCCCACACAGGTGTGGGATCATAAGAATGTCATCCCGGTACATCAAATTCCCATACAATGCTGTTGAACAGGCCAACATTAAAGCGCAATTTGCAGCAAAAGCCGGTTTCCCTGCACACATGTTGCTATAAAAGCGCCATCAAAGGAATAAGTTGTTTTTGTCAACAGGAAACATTTTCATTCAATTAATGTTCAAATATGTGATGCGCAAATGCAGCTCACCAACATCGTGGCAAGGTGGCCTGGTTCAACATGACTCGTTCATTCTTACCAATAGCATGGTTGGTAACAGGCTGGAGGCTGGCACGGTGCGCGATGGGTGGCTTCTCGGTGACTAAATCCGTTTAATTGCGCCCCGAATGTAAACCAGCACAATGCCTTTGGGCACGTGCATTCAAATATGTGCATTTGTTTTTCCCTGGTGAAAATAGAGCGGCAGAGCTATCTAACAAGCCCTTTATTGTCTCCTTGTGTTCAGTATTTGTGTCATTAAACGTGTGCGTAAAGTTGGAAATGTCACACTGCAGTAGCCACGACGCACTTCTGCAGTCATGAATATAAGTGTGATCCGTCTCGTCAATCCTTGTAATGAAGTTGTTTTGTCCTTCTGTTTGTTTCCCACTAACGGTGGCACTTATATTATAAAATAAATATATAAATATATATTATTCCTTTTGAAAAAAGTAATAGTGATTCAATCAAGCGGTGCATGAACAAAGGAAACGAAATCTATTTCACATGCTATTGGGCAGAAATCCTCCGCTTCACCTCCACCGCCACGTCGGACCATTTTTTATTTTTAATTTCAGTGAGTGTGCGCTGCTCCGACCCCACAGCGTTCATTGCCTCACACATACGCTCCCACTCACATTTCTTTTTCTTTTTTTTTTTCTTTTTTGGTATTTATCCCTGGCGAGAGGCGACCAAATAATACAGATCTTCGCATCTCGACTTTTTTTAATAGCGTTTCGAGCTCAGACTCGGTGAAGTTGCGCTTCTTCCCTTTACTCATGGTGTAAATCTGATGGTGCAGAGAGGGGAATCCCCGCCTATTTAAATTGATTTGCATATTTAAATGAGGGCGTGGACAGGGAGGAGTTTCTTACGTCTACATGTGCGCTCAATTCCACGTTGATTGGGATGTACAAAGGAAAAGTGCTTGGATCGACGCGTACGCACACTTTGATACATCTGATTTTTTTTGTGCGTACGACAGTTTCTGGATTCTAGCGTACGCCATGTTTCAGTAGGAAATCCACGCAAGTCTTAGTACATGAGGCCCCAGGTCTGGATTAAAACTTCCTAGAAGTTTTATTACATAAAGTCACTTCTCACCCGAAAAACAGATCATAAAGAACCAAACAGTGGAGTCTTGGGAACTCTCCACATCAAAAGTTTTGTTTTTTTGTCTGTTGTCGACTTGTCTGTCAACACGTAGTCATTGAAGATGTTTAAAATGATTCTAACAACAATGTCTCTAGGGATACAATACCTTTTTATTACATATACATTTCTGGCTTTCCATAAGCTTTCTTTGACACAGTTGATGACAACCCACCATTTTTTCACTGTAGATGTTTGATTTCTTTTCAGACAACCATAAGCTACATCCTCATAACATAGAGGAATTTTATACAATGCTTGTAGCCATGGCGACAAAAGTGACCAGACACCTCTAGCGGTGGGGCATGACCAAAAAAGATGTTCTACGGTTTCATTGTCCCCACATGAAGGCCTAGGGCACTTAGCATTTTGGGTACAATTTCTCCTCTCTAGAAAAGCTCTTGTGGGCAAACACTGGTGGGCAACCTCCCAGGCCAGATCTTTGTGGTTATTTGTAAGGATGGAGTTGTTTACATTAGACCATACAATTTTGCAATCCTCTTCAGTTAGTTTTCCCACCGGGGTCAATCTCGAGTGGAGTGGGGACAGAACCTGCTCTACTTTTGTTCTATTGAGCTTGTCGAGTGGGATTTGCGATACACCATTTGTTAGGCATGAAACAACTGTGTTGTAAATTTTCGGCCAAGTTTGTGCATATGGGATGGTTTGTGGTGGTCTTTTGTCCCATGCTCTAAGCACACCACGCCCCACCCAAAACATGGCAAAATGTGCCCAATGTGGGCCTATCTCCGGTTTTAGACAAGCTTTGATGATGGGGGTCACAAACATAGACCTGAGTTTAGTTTCAATGTCTGGGACACCTTTCCCCCCCTTCTCTAATGGCCTGTACATTATGTCACGTTTTAGTTTCTCATGTTGCCCTCTCCATATAAACTGAAAACAGATTTTCCTAAGTGTCATCATAAATTTATGTGGAACAGGAAAAGTTGTTGCCAAGTAAGTCAGGGAGGCAAGGATTTCCGCATTTATAACCAGGACCTTCCCAGTCATTGAAAGGTCTCTGTCTTGCCATTGGAGGAGCTTACCTCTAATTTTTGCCAGTTTTGACTCCCAGTTAGTGTTCTCCATGTCCTTCCCTATTTTTATACCAAGGATTTTAATTGTGTCTTTTTTCTGTATGAGGCCTAAGTTTTCAATTGGCTCCCTCCAATTGCAGTAAAGTATTTCACATTTCTCTTTATTTACTTTTGTTCCTGATGCAGCAGCAAAGTTGTCACAAAACAACAATGTATCTCTTACTGACTTATTGTCTGTGAGGAGAAGAGTAAGGTCATCCATGTATAAACTGAGCTTTGCCTCCTTACCTGCTGCCCCTGGCATTGGGAGGCCTGTAATATTTTTTGCCTGCCTTAAAGCACATGCAAGGGGCTCGATTGCTAAGATGAACAAAGTAGGGGAGAGTGGGCAGCCTTGTCTTACACCTGATTTTACTTGCAACGGGGCTGTGCACATTCCATTTACCAAAACTGTACTAGTAATGTCAGCATACAGCAGCTCTACCCATCCTCTAAACTTATCCCCAAAATTGAGGTGGGACAGGACAGTCTTAAAGTACCGGTGACTAATGCTATCAAAGGCCTTCTCCAAATCCAACCCCAGGATGCAGAGTGGGAGTTGGCGGTCTTGGGCAAACAGGTAAGAATCTCTGACTAGGGCTAGACTGTCGGACATGGTCCGCCCTACGACCCCACATGTTTGGTCTATGCCGATCAGCTGGTGGACTACTGGTTGCATTCGGAAAAAAAGGGCCTTTGATAGTATTTTGACATCAACTCCGAGCAAGGTCAAAGGTCTCCAGTTCTTTAAATCCCTCTTGTCTCCCTTTTTAAAAAGAAGAGAGATAGAGCCTGTTCTGAGCGATGAGGGTAAAAAGCCTCTCGAGAGACTCTCTTTGAACACTTGCAACAAGGGGTCTTTGAGTTGGTCCCAAAATGTGTTGTAAAACTCTTTTGGCAAACCGTCCAGACCAGGAGATTTATTACTCTGCATGCTTTGCATAGCTTTTGTTAACTCATTGATCGTCAAGTCTCTCTCAAAGAATTCCTTGTCTGTATTATTTAATTTTGTGGTTAGGTGTGATAGAAAAAAATTCACTGACTGTTCAGATATGGCTTTGTCTTCATAAAGGTTGCTATAAAAAGCCTTGACAATATCAAGTATATCTTGAGGATCATTCTCCACTTTACCATCTCTATCTAGCACGCCTTCAATACAGTGTCTAGACTTGGCCAGTTTATTAAAAAAATATCGGGTACACTTTTCATTTTCTTCTAGGTGTTTAACCCTACTCCTTGTGAGCATCCCTCTACTCTTTTCATTATGCAGCTTGTTCATATCTTTTTTCAGTTTTGTTATGTCCTCAAACACCTCAAAACCAGAGAGTAAAAGGAGATAGTAGCGTTGCAATCTAGCTTGCAGTCTCTTTTGGAGGGCTCGTTTCTTTACAGCTGCTTTTTTACCTTCAGCCATAAAGAAATTTCTTGTTTTACTTTTAACGTCCTCCCACCAATCTCCCAAAGAATTGAACAAAGGCTGCAGGGTAAACCATTGGTTGAGTTTCTCCCTATATCTTTTCACCACTTCTACGTTTTCTAGTAGGCTTGTGTTAAGTTTCCAGGTGCCTGGACCAGGCCTGTATGAGCTATGGATTTCTAGCGAGCAGTCAAGTTTATGATGGTCTGAGAAGGGGACTGCTTCCGTTGTACAGCCAAGCGGTATAACTCCTGGTGTGGTGAACAAGAAATCGATTCGGGAGAAGGTTCGACCATTAGTCCAAGTATACCCTGGAGTAGAGGGATTTCTCACTCTGTATGCATCCACAAGTTTACAGTCTTTAATGATGTTTAGGAGTAAGTGAGAACTAGCATCTAGTTTCACTGAAGAATCAGATCTCCTATCTTCTATAGCCAAAATACAGTTGAAATCACCACCAATGATAACTTCCCTCCCACAGTGAGCTAGGGCTTGAATGGCCTGCAACATCATTATGCGGTCTTGAGTTTCAGTGGGGCAATAGACATTTATGATTCTAAATTTAGCTCCTTTTCCCTCTACATCTACTAGTAACACTCTGCCATCTATCACCCTTTCAACCCTCTGAATGTTGAAAAGTTGGTTGTTAAAGAGTATTGCCACTCCGGAGGCTCTGTTTTTATTGTCTCCCGACCACACTGACTGCCCATATTCCCATCTGTCTTCAAACAGTTTGTAATTGTCTTTGTATCCAATACAACACTCTTGAAGGAGGAATATGTCACCCCCACTTCTGTGTAAAAAACTGAAAACTGACTGGCACTTTATGGGGTCATTGAGGCCTCTAGTGTTAATGGTGACAATTTTGAGGGATGACATCACAGTTTTGACAGAAGAGAAGTCAGAGGTCGGCTAAAGTTCAAGCCATTTGGAGGGATTTACCCTTTTTCTTTTTCTTTTTTTGGGTGCGTCGATTGCCTTCTGATTCCTCTACACCGCTGTTCATTTGGGTCGTGATGGAGAAAGCAGACAAGCACTGGGGGTCCAGGAAAGGGGAAGAGATGGACAAGGGGTCAGGCCATACCTCTTGGTCCGGGCTGTTAGTGGAGGAATCACCTGATTGATCTTTGGGCCGCTTTCGGGATAGTGAACACTCCAGGGGAAGGTCGGGGGGCAGAGAGAAAGAGGGGGGCGCTTCCCCTTCACCACCTGTCAAACGGTTGGCCATCAGAGGAGCCACGGCTGTGCTCACAGGAGATGGCAAGTCTGCAAGCATAAGGTCTAGGAAGTCTCTGCAGTCCTCTGATGAAACAGGAGCCGTCTCTATCGAGGTCTGTACTCGTTGCACACCTGGGAGGATGTTTTGGGACTGCTGCATCTCATGGCATTCTAGGGTTGGCTGATCTGGTTGTTCATGGGGGGCAGTTGCCATGGTCTCCTGCCTTTTGTTGGTACGATCCTGTGGAGCTGGGTGGTCTACAGTGCCAGAGGACCCCTTTTCACAGACCTTAGTAGTGATTGGTGTAGTCTCCTCCCCACCAGACTTTGGGTGGTCCATTGGGGGGATGGATCCTTGCTGCTCTTCATCACCAGTAGCTTCAGGCTGATCCTGAAACACAGGACCTGGCTGGTTGTGATCGTCAGTTCTCCGTTCAATCACATTTGTGTCCAGTTCCTGGGAACCTGGCCGTTCCTCTGTTTCCTCTATTGGTGGAGTTTCATGATGATCGGATGAAGGATTGTTAAGCCTGGCTCGGTTAGCATATGACTGAGGGCATCCTCTGAATGTGTGGGTGGTTGAGTCACAAAGATTGCACCTCATTGGCTGGTTACAGTCTTTGGTGTTGTGAGCGGTACTCTTGCAGTTTCTGCAGATGATGGCATTACAATTAGCTGCCAGGTGGGATAACGAGCCACATTTCCTGCAGGTTTTTGGCTGTCCAGCATAGAAAACATGGCCCCTAATTGGTCCCAGCTGGATGGTGGAAGGCAGGTGGTGCAGTCTCCCAGAATCACCCTCTCTCTTCAGCTGCACATAGAAACGCCTAGCCCCAGTTCTTATGCCGTCTTCATCTCTCAGCTCCATGCTTCGCAGAACAGAGCAATGGAAAGACAACCATGTGCTGATGTCTTCAGTTGTTACTTTCTCCGAAAACATCATGACAGTAACAGTTTTAGGTTCTCTCTCAGAAAGAGGGATGAGAAGCACTTTGTCAAGTCTTGGATTGTTGTCCTTTTTCTGGTGGAAACGTTCAAGGCACTGTTCAAACAAGGCAAAAGTAGAAAAGATCACCTCAAATGATTTCCTTCCAGGCAGGGCAAAGACGTAGTCGAGTTGTGCAGGCATGAAACCGAGCTCTTTCTGGACGACGTTCCGGCTAAACTGCAACCGATCCATTTCCAAATCTTCCTGAAGCTCAAAACGAACTGCATTCCTGCGGGAACCAGCTGAAGCCATTTCGTACACAAAGTCAATGAATGCTTCTACAGCATAAAGCAATGGCCAATGCGACCAGCCAAGGATGATTCCAGAAGCCAAGCACAGCAGAGTGAACCACCTTCTTGATCATGGTATCTCCCCTGCCAGGTAAGTATGAGTTGGAACAGTCTGACACAGGATGGCCTTTCCCAGGCTCAGCCCCCTGGCTGACGGTGCCTCTGGGGGGGATAATAGCAGAGTTAGGTGCCTTGGGCAATTTGCTCATCCTCATTGGGCACTAAAAGTTGCTGCAATTTCAAAAACACTGGTGCAACTTGACACGGGTGACTGGTCCACACATTTTGCCTGTTTGGCGTCCTTGTTCCTGCGATCCATCGCTCGGCAAAATGGAAAAATAACACTCTGTCAACGGCCACTTGGCATGATGGCTCCGCCCAGTCTGAATGCAGCCAGAGAGGATGTGCCGCACAAAAGCCTGCCAGTAGGCATTCCAGCAATGGACGCGTCCGGACCACATTTCTCATGCAATGTCTCGGTGAGGAGGAGGAGGAGGAGGAGGAGACGCAATAAGGTTTGTGCCGTCTCCAGCAGGCCACGCCCACTCTGCCCTTTTACCGGGAAAACGGGTGACCTGCAGGCAACACACTGCGACGCAGCAGACAGCGGCGTACTGCAACACTGCCACTTTCAGGGGGGATTGAAATGGTAACACAGCGAGCCCAAAGCAGCATTCAGAGGTCGAAGGCTGGCTCTCCGACCGGCTCGGCGGCAAGCGCGGGAGACAAGCACTCACTTTCTTTTTCTTCCACATTGTCATCAGGGGAGAGCGCGAACGCAGTCCCCCACTACCACAAATTATGCAGTTGAGATTCCCACATTTGGGGAATTCGCAATGGCCGAGCCTCGCCCTGGGTGATCCACCTTCTTGATCATGGTATCTCCCCTGCCAGGTAAGTATGAGTTGGAACAGTCTGACACAGGATGGCCTTTCCCAGGCTCAGCCCCCTGGCTGACGGTGCCTCTGGGGGGGATAATAGCAGAGTTAGGTGCCTTGGGCAATTTGCTCATCCTCATTGGGCACTAAAAGTTGCTGCAATTTCAAAAACACTGGTGCAACTTGACACGGGTGACTGGTCCACACATTTTGCCTGTTTGGCGTCCTTGTTCCAGCGATCCATCGCTCGGCAAAATGGAAAAATAACACTCTGTCAACGGCCACTTGGCATGATGGCTCCGCCCAGTCTGAATGCAGCCAGAGAGGATGTGCCGCACAAAAGCCTGCCAGTAGGCATTCCAGCAATGGACGCGTCCGGACCACATTTCTCATGCAATGTCTCGGTGAGGAGGAGGAGGAGGAGACGCAATAAGGTTTGTGCCGTCTCCAGCAGGCCACGCCCACTCTGCCCTTTTACCGGGAAAACGGGTGACCTGCAGGCAACACACTGCGACGCAGCAGACAGCGGCGTACTGCAACACTGCCACTTTCAGGAGGGATTGAAATGGTAACACAGCGAGCCCAAAGCAGCATTCAGAGGTCGAAGGCTGGCTCTCCGACCGGCTCGGCGGCAAGCGCGGGAGACGAGCACTCACTTTCTTTTTCTTCCACATTGTCATCAGGGGAGAGCGCGAACGCAGTCCCCCACTACCACAAATTATGCAGTTGAGATTCCCACATTTGGGGAATTCGCAGGGGACAGCACAGCCGGAGTGCAATGGCCGAGCCTCGCCCTGGGTGATCCACCTTCTTGATCATGGTATCTCCCCTGCCAGGTAAGTATGAGTTGGAACAGTCTGACACAGGATGGCCTTTCCCAGGCTCAGCCCCCTGGCTGACGGTGCCTCTGGGGGGGATAATAGCAGAGTTAGGTGCCTTGGGCAATTTGCTCATCCTCATTGGGCACTAAAAGTTGCTGCAATTTCAAAAACACTGGTGCAACTTGACACGGGTGACTGGTCCACACATTTTGCCTGTTTGGCGTCCTTGTTCCAGCGATCCATCGCTCGGCAAAATGGAAAAATAACACTCTGTCAACGGCCACTTGGCATGATGGCTCCGCCCAGTCTGAATGCAGCCAGAGAGGATGTGCCGCACAAAAGCCTGCCAGTAGGCATTCCAGCAATGGACGCGTCCGGACCACATTTCTCATGCAATGTCTCGGTGAGGAGGAGGAGGAGGAGACGCAATAAGGTTTGTGCCGTCTCCAGCAGGCCACGCCCACTCTGCCCTTTTACCGGGAAAACGGGTGACCTGCAGGCAACACACTGCGACGCAGCAGACAGCGGCGTACTGCAACACTGCCACTTTCAGGAGGGATTGAAATGGTAACACAGGGAGCCCAAAGCAGCATTCAGAGGTCGAAGGCTGGCTCTCCGACCGGCTCGGCGGCAAGCGCGGGAGACGAGCACTCACTTTCTTTTTCTTCCACATTGTCATCAGGGGAGAGCGCGCGAACGCAGTCCCCCACTACCACAAATTATGCAGTCGAGATTCCCACATTTGGGGAATTCGCAGGGGTCAGCACAGCCGGAGTGCAATGGCCGAGCCTCGCCCTGGGTGAACCACCTTCTTGATCATGGTATCTCCCCTGCCAGGTAAGTATGAGTTGGAACAGTCTGACACAGGATGGCCTTTCCCAGGCTCAGCCCCCTGGCTGACGGTGCCTCTGGGGGGGATAATAGCAGAGTTAGGTGCCTTGGGCAATTTGCTCATCCTCATTGGGCACTAAAAGTTGCTGCAATTTCAAAAACACTGGTGCAACTTGACACGGGTGACTGGTCCACACATTTTGCCTGTTTGGCGTCCTTGTTCCAGCGATCCATCGCTCGGCAAAATGGAAAAATAACACTCTGTCAACGGCCACTTGGCATGATGGCTCCGCCCAGTCTGAATGCAGCCAGAGAGGATGTGCCGCACAAAAGCCTGCCAGTAGGCATTCCAGCAATGGACGCGTCCGGACCACATTTCTCATGCAATGTCTCGGTGAGGAGGAGGAGGAGGAGGAGACGCAATAAGGTTTGTGCCGTCTCCAGCAGGCCACGCCCACTCTGCCCTTTTACCGGGAAAACGGGTGACCTGCAGGCAACACACTGCGACGCAGCAGACAGCGGCGTACTGCAACACTGCCACTTTCAGGAGGGATTGAAATGGTAACACAGGGAGCCCAAAGCAGCATTCGGGGGTCGAAGGCTGGCTCTCCGACCGGCTCGGCGGCAAGCGCGGGAGACGAGCACTCACTTTCTTTTTCTTCCACATTGTCATCAGGGGAGAGCGCGAACGCAGTCCCCCACTACCACAAATTATGCAGTCGAGATTCCCACATTTGGGGAATTCGCAGGGGTCAGCACAGCCGGAGTGCAATGGCCGAGCCTCGCCCTGGGTGAACCACCTTCTTGATCATGGTATCTCCCCTGCCAGGTAAGTATGAGTTGGAACAGTCTGACACAGGATGGCCTTTCCCAGGCTCAGCCCCCTGGCTGACGGTGCCTCTGGGGGGGATAATAGCAGAGTTAGGTGCCTTGGGCAATTTGCTCATCCTCATTGGGCACTAAAAGTTGCTGCAATTTCAAAAACACTGGTGCAACTTGACACGGGTGACTGGTCCACACATTTTGCCTGTTTGGCGTCCTTGTTCCAGCGATCCATCGCTCGGCAAAATGGAAAAATAACACTCTGTCAACGGCCACTTGGCATGATGGCTCCGCCCAGTCTGAATGCAGCCAGAGAGGATGTGCCGCACAAAAGCCTGCCAGTAGGCATTCCAGCAATGGACGCGTCCGGACCACATTTCTCATGCAATGTCTCGGTGAGGAGGAGGAGGAGGAGACGCGATAAGAAGAATGAGAATGTGTTTAGAGTTCTGCTGAAAAGTCTAAGTGAGATCTGCAAATTGTGTTTTACCATGTGAAATGGTTTAAGGTATTGACAACAGACTGCACAATTAGCTAAGTGAGTTCAGGCAACTGCGAACTTTGTTCAGCCAATGGGTTTTAGTGTTTTAACAATTGAGAAAAACTGTAAAGTGGATGAACAGAGTCAGTCATTGTGCTCTGACGCGGTGCAGCAGCGCCCACTGCCGGCGCGGCGGTGAATCACACCAGATGACCCATGTCTCAGTCGTCTCAGACAAAATGAGAAACGCTTCACGAATTTGCGTGTCATCCTTGCGCTCACGGTGGGAGTTTCTTCGGGTCTCCCTGGGTTCTCCTTAGGTTCTTCCTAGCTGAGCCCGCCTTACACCGTGATTGGCTGGTTCTCCCTAGCTTCCCTTTGCCATTGGACGGTTCTCCCTAAGAGTCCTCCTCTGATTGGCTGGGATCTCCCTCACGATTCCTGCAGTGATTGGTCGGTTGGGCCCGCTATTAATTC
Source organism: Pagrus pagrus (assembly GCF_965226575.1). NCBI lineage: Eukaryota > Metazoa > Chordata > Actinopteri > Spariformes > Sparidae > Pagrus > Pagrus pagrus. Next base: position 17,005,035 of record NC_140206.1, on the reverse strand, counting down.
CAATATCGAGACCGAGCTCAGTCGCTATCATCGCTGCCGGAGAGGTTCGATAGAGTGGACAACATTAGGAGACAACAATTACAACGGTATGATGCTAAAGTTTGTTTCTGAATGAGTTTTTGTACGCATTGTTGTTAGCGACGAGCTATTGAAAATGACTTTGTACGAGACGCTTCATGTTCAATCTTGAGTAACTTTTTAATTAGAGTTGCAGTAGGCTAATTCACGGCGCATTTTTCAAATTGCAACGGTGTACTGTAGCTAGCGACCAGCGAGCCATTGATTAAAATGTGGAGTTACAGTAACTCACGGCGCATTTTTCAAATTGCAATGGTGTAATGTAGCTAGCAACGAGAGCCATTGATTAAAATGTGGAGTTACAGTAATTCACGGCGCACTGTACTGTACTGTATTTTTCCCCCATTGATTTCATTCATTCAAGTCACGGTGCATTTTTCAAATTTGAAATGCGTCGACATCTACAATGTGTATTAACATGTAACTAGTGTTACAGTCTGCTTTCTATTCCATTTTGAGTGTATTTTTTAGTTATATTTACAGTAAATCAAGGTGCATTTTCATTAACATTTAACCAGTGTTGCACTCCAGTGTAGATGAGGCAGATGTGCTGTCATTGTTTTCAGAATCACTTGATAGCCACATTGTACATTTGTATTCATGTTTACAGTTTTCTGTGTTATCACTTGGCTTCTCGGGTCTAACTTCTGGCTGTTTTTGGTCTACAGATGGACTATATACCAGACTTTCGTCTGCAGGCCGGCTCGGATGAGCTGATATTGAAGGCTTCTCCCGAGGCTGAAGCTTTTATCCGCCAGCACCAGGGAGTCAAGTCGTACCGGGCGAAGGGCGCAGCCGCCGTGCTGAATGAGGCGACTGCCTTAGTCGTGCTGAATGAGGCGACTGCCTTAGTCGTGGCAGCTGAGGGAGACACCAGTGACGCCAAACTGATTCTCAGCCAGCATGGCATCCAGTTTGGGAAGTACAGGGGGCAGACTTTCCACTGGCTGCTTAGCCATGATATGGGGTATACAACCATGATCATGGCTAGCCACCAGAATGAGCGTGAGTCGGGTGACACCACCACCACACCCATCATGGTTAACAAAGATGCCCTGTCCCGGTACGTCAGGCTGTTCCCAAATGTTCGGTCTGCGATCCAGCAGAGGAGGATGGCTGATGGCTCCCTCTCGGCCTCCACTGCTGGTGAGCAGCATGGCAGGCTGGTGGGTTTTGGGGAGCACGCCAAGTACACGTATCAGGAGTTTTATGAGTCGGCAGACCCGATTGTGCAGAGGTGAGTCAGAGACTGAGTCTTAACTAAACACTGGTGTAAGGTTAATGCTGTTTCCTCATTTACTCTAACCTTGCCTCATCCATCCACAGTTACAGGATGTGGTTGAGGAAGGCCCAGGTGCAGTCGGTGGGCTCAAAAATGGACCACCTGAAAAAATATGTGCTGAGGAGGGACCAGATAAAGAGAGCATCTTCAGGCCCACCTTCCTCCACAGCCACCCCCTCCTCTACTGCACCACCCCCCAGGGCAGCCGCGTCTTCCGCTTTGCCTTCACCGAGGAAGCGGATTAAAGTCATCACCAGTACGTAGCCTTTCTTACAAGCTGACCGACATTGCTTTGTGTGCAGATGTTATGATATAGACAGAGAAGCCAGAGTTTATTTGGAATAATTTGTGATGTTTTCTGTGTGCGCGCTTGTGTGTGTGTGTTCAGGTCTCTCTTCAGAGGAGGATGATGACCTGGAGCTGGTGGCAGCTGCTGTGGAAGTGGAGCAGGCCATTTGTTCAGGTAATTACATCACTATAACCTTCGCAACAACTTTGAATGTAATGTAATAAATGAATAATGCACAATGCCAGGTGAAAACATTTTCATTTGTCCACCTGTCACATGTCTTTTGTCTTTTTTGTATCTTAGCATCAGCAGCATCAGCAGCAGCACCCCCAACAGCAGCATCAGCATCAGCATCAGCACCCCCAGCATCAGCACCAGCAGCAGCATCAGCACCCCCAGCATCAGCACCAGCAGCAGCATCAGCACCCCCAGCATCAGCACCAGCAGCATCAGCACCAGCAGCACTTGCCCCAGTACCAGCTCCAAAACAGAGACCTGCAACTGGGCCGCGGCCTGCTGAGGTTAGTAATCTGTTAAAATATTAAATGTTCCAGTTATTGCCAAAGAGGAGTTATAATGTCGTGAAATGTATGTACGTATGTGTAAATATTATATACACATACATACACACATATATATATATACATATATATATATATAACTTCTTTTAAATCACTTCTTAAACCCATTTTTATAGACTTGCCCTTATGTGATGTCATCCTTTCACTCTTATTCCTACCTTTTCAGTTTATAATATTAAATTAGTCGTTGTATTTATTTTATTTATTACATGTCTCAATTTTAGTTATTTTATTTATTGTTATCATTATTTCTGTTCTTAAATTATTGGTTTCTAAAGCTATAAATGCTATTTATTTCATTTGACCTCTTACGCTGTGTCTGTTAATTATTATTATTATTGTTGTTATTATTGTTATATTAATCTCTGTGTCTTGGTGTATGTGTGTAATTTCAGGTTTTGCTTCCAGAGGGCTGGAAGTACACACTGCCGCAGGTGCAGCAAGCCTGGGTGAGCCATGCCCTCTTCACAATTGATAATATGGGTAGAATGGTGCTGAAAACGGAGCTGCAGCTGTGGTACTTCCCTCCTGGACCCAGGCGGGTATATTACCAGCCGCCTGCGTCGCCAGACGCATTTTTCCAGCGGCCATTCTTCTTGTGGGTACCGTACAAGATGTGGCAGTGCCACATCAAGTGCCCGGTGTGTACCCACAAGATGACGGGGTGCGGCCTATATAAGACCGTCCGCAAGGTGCTGGACTGCGACGGCTGGTATTACATGGGCACTGAGTACCTGGAGTGCCGTCGCTGTGGAAAGAAGCTGGCCAGTTGGGGGGGCAGCATTCGTTCCCAGCTGGAGGAGGAGTACAGGAGGCAGTTTCCTGCTGTGCTGACCTACAAGTAAATCACAATCTATACATGTTGCCCACACTGAAACAAACAAATGAATTACACATGGGTTTTTACAATATTATATATATATATATATTAAATATTATCCCATCTGTTCTGTAGGTTGTCTTGTGACAAGAAGGTGCTGGGTCAGATGAGGGGAAGGACGCTGGGCAACAGTGCCGCCCGCCTGCGCTCCTACCTGGTGGAGCAGCACACGGCGGCCTGGATCGATCGCTGCATGTGCTTCATGGCCACTTACAAGCGGTTCATCATGCCAGGAGTGAGCGCGCCGCCTCCCCCAGCCCTCCCTCAGATAGACCCCGTCCCCACCCGGCAGTGGATCCTCTGGGCCTACGCCACCGACAGCTTCTCTCGCTTGGAGGAGATGAGGGCAAAGCTGACGTCTGTCTTCGGCTCAATCCTGAAGATGGACTCCACTAAAAAGGTAGACTGTTCAGATCATCTCCACATCATTTTGTGCAACATAATGCAAGACCATGTAATTACTATGTACACAGCTGTTATGGGCGGTGATATGACGCGCATTGTTCTAACCATTAGCAGTCCTTATAGTGTATGTACTTTGCCGTTCTGTAGATCACCAGGAAGCTGGCAGGCCACGGGGCCGGGACGGCCCAGTGGGTGACCAGCGTCGGCAATGAGTAGGGGCAGGTGCTCATCTCAGTGCTCACTGCTGCAGAGGGCCATGGGCTGGAGGAGATGGCCAGCGGGCTGGTCAGGCGCTACCGGCAAGCAAGTCAGAAGCCGCCCACGGTCCTGTACGTGGACCGGGACTGCTGCTCCACCACGGGAGGCACACCGGCGGCCACCGCACTCTTTCCTGAGTGGACACAAGTCCTGGTCAGGCTGGACGTGTGGCACTTCATGCGGAGGCTGGCCGCGACAGTGACCACCGACAGCCACCCCCTCTACGGCCACTTCATGCGGCGCCTTTCGGCCGCCATCTTCACCTGGGACCCGGAGGACGTGGCCCTGCTGAAGAGGGCGAAGGAGGCCGTGGGGCCTGCCGCCTGGAGCAGGGTCACACTCAGGGAGATGGCTCGGCACTGCCGCCGTCGCACACGCAAGGCAGCTGACATCGAGCGCCTCATAGAGGAGGCCCTGCGGCACTTTGGGGCAGTTACTGACACCATGGGCATCTTCCTGCTGGACCGGCACAGGGTGGAGGGGATCTGGAGCGTGCAGCGCCAGCACTTGGGGTGCATCCAGGACCCCGAAGGCGTGCAGCTGTACACCAGGATGGGCCAGGTGACGGTGGGAGGGGTCAGCCTGCCCGTGTACCGCTGCGCCCGTGGCACGACTTCCCTGGAGTCGTTCCACCTCCATTTAAACAGGTTCATCCCCGGTAAGTGTCCAAAACCAGAAATACAAATGTAAACGACACCGAGTGTCTGCAGGTTTGTGCTTAACTTCTACGTCCTCTTTCTAGGCACCAGCGCCAGCGCCTTGAACTTCCAGCTCTACCTGCTGGAAGGGCTGACGAGGTGGAATGAGGATCGCGGGCGCGCCATCGTGGCGGGAGGGGGCAGGCAGCAGCAGCGGAGCTACAGCAGCCGTGACCAGGACACGGTCAACCAGCTGGCCGAGGCCCTGTACGGGATGCGGCTGTTTGACAGCTACACCCGGCCCAGAGAGTACACAGGTAACTGAGAAAAGGAGACGGACGCACAGGTGCAAACATTTATTTGTTATTATATTATCAGTGTATCTCATACCTTTTGTGCTCTGTGCCGCAACGCAGGGGAGTTGATCGGGGTCAACTACCTGTTTGCCCAGACCGGACGAGTCCTGCAGGAAATGCCGGACGACCCTGAGGTCCTGGAAGAGGCGGAGGAGGAGGAGGAGGAGGAGCCAGAGGCAGAGGGCGAGGAGGACGGGGAGGATGAGGGAAACTTTCAGGAATACATGTATGACATGAATTTCTTGGAAGACCCCCCCACACCAGAGGCCGCCGCTCCCCAGCAGGCCGACCCCCTTCCGGAGGCCGAGCAGGTAAACGATCGTCTGACCTTTTGTCGCCAGCTCTGTGGCAGCCAGCCTCAAAGTGGCGTGATGACTGACTTTTTTCATTTGACTTCTGTAGGAGTGCGAGGGCCCCGACGACTCCCCGGGCTACCAGCACGTCCTCAACCTGGCCCAGTCTCTGGCCAAACTGCGGCTGGTCGGGCGCGTCCATCAGGCGATGGAGGTGGAGATCCTGGGCTTGTGGAATAAACTCCCAGAGAGTGACAGGGGCCCTGTGCAGTATCCACAGCGGTACAGGGACCATCTCTCTCAGGGGAGATTTAAAAAGCCCAAGTCTGGCACCACTCACGCTCCCACTGATGTGACAGTTGGATTAGAGAGCATGAAGCGGTAAGTGACACGCAGCCGAGCCGATGAGATGAAGTATTGCTCAAATGGCTTGATGCTTACCTATAGCGAAATCACACTGAGTCAAGGGACTTAACTGACTCTGCTTCCCGCGTGACATTTTGTTTCCGCAGGTGTCTTCACAGTCAGGGCAGCGGCCCGGCGCAGAGGCCCGATGCCAGCAGACTGGTGGAGGCGATCTGCATTATTCTTTGCAGCGCCCATCCTCAGAACCGAACCACGAGAGGTGTCCGGATCAACCGCTGGTCCCTGGTTCTGCGGAGCTACATCACCATCAGGGACAGCGTGCTGAGCAACCCCACCCTCCGGACAAAGCTGCAGCTGTTCGAGCTGAACCACCGGACACTCACGCAGTGGTGAGTAGCTGTCGTCTGGGAGATGTGCTAATCCAATCCAATGTTATAGTCGCATTGTAGATGCCAAGCTGTCGTAAGGCTTCGATAAGGAACGCGTTTGCCCAAAAGCGACTTGATTTATATGAAAAATGTGATGACGTGACACGCTTTAATAACCGCAAACCTGTTTGGACCCTGCCTCTAGGTTCAACTGGAGGAAGGCAAAGCTGGAGGGTCACGTCCTCCAGGCCGCTGTGCCAGACGCCAGTGTCCTCGCGGTGGCACCGGAGCCCACGCTGCCAGCCAGGGAGAGGCCACAGCTGCTCCCTTTGATGACCTCTCCCCTCGTGGCACCAGGGCCGACACTCCCATCAATGGAGAGACCGCAGCACCTCCCCGGTGCATCTGTCCAACCGGGCCCCTCACAAGCCCTTGACACCATTGACCTTGCTGGCCCTGCTCGTCCCGGTGCATCTGCCGCCGCAGCCACCACTGCGACTGTCACCGTGGCTTCGGGTGACAATGCAGCCGCTGCAGCCGCTGCTGCTGCCGCCTGTCCCAGGTTACCAAAGACCACTGCTTGGAAGCGACGAAGGCTGCAACAGCAGAGGCAGGATGCGGAGACCAAGGGTGAAGAATATAAGACAAAAGCCCCCTTCTCCTGCATCTGCAGCCTCTGCAAGCAGCCCAAAACCAAACATTTTGGACACAGTCGCTTCCACAGCAAAAAGCACCAAACAATGTTTCACTTTTGCCGGGCAACGGCAGGCGGCAAAAGTGTGGAGCAGTGGCTGGAGGAGAAGAGGCGAGAGGAGGGGGAGCAGTGATGATCTGACAGCTCCTGTCAGACACTGACACTGACAGTTGTTTACTTCCTGGCCTCCTGTTTTTTTTTTTCGTTTGTAGTTATAGTTTTTCTGCCTTGTTCAATTTAAACTGTTCAAACAACTCATTAGGTGATGTGATCCGTTTATAAAAATATAAAGTTTTAAAAAAAAAGCACAGTTCACACACAAGGCTACTCAAAGTGCTTTACAGGGGCATCAAATGATGGATCTTCTTTTATTTTATACTTTGAAAGGATTCACCTGAAAATAGCTTGCCAGCCTCACAGGGCATTTAAACTTAGAGTAGGAGACAACTTCATTTACACAACTATTCTCGTTTGTAATCTTTCTATTTCCAGGGCTGGTTAACTTCTACTCATATGCTAAACCACCTCAATGCACCTTCGATCAGGTAGTGTGGGAGACAACTGGTCATTTGCACATGTATGCCTGCTCTGACGTCTGCCTCACAGCAGGGTCTGTTGAGTTCTACTCATATGCTGATCACCTTAATGGGCCTTGGTGTCGAAACACTGGTTATTCCTATTCACATGCTTATGTCTGTCTGACACTTTTTCTTGTCTTTGTGGGACATTGCAAAAACAGACCCAGCAGGCAACAGTCATTACCAAACATGCCTGTTGTGATTCCTGCAATGACACACTTGTGCTGTAGCTCCTCATTTCATGCACACACTTGTAAGCTAGCTCTTTCTGTTTTACATAACTTGTACTGCATTTAATTCTGCAGCTCACATGTTAATGATGATGTGTGTATATGCAGAGAATATACAATTTTCTACAACTAGAACGCCGACTACGTTTGGATGTATGTATGTACATGTTAATACATACCCACTTGTTTATCTTATTTACCGTTATTATTATTATTATTAGTGCTTTTGGTATTATTATCAACTACCTACATGTGCCTTCTTGTTCTGTTGTTCCTTGTTTGTAAAATTAAAAGTGCAATAAATGGATGTTTATAATAATACTACTATAATACTAGTGCTTTTCAGGGTACACAAAGACACCTGGTTATATATGTTTCTTTTTTACATTGTGTACATGTTTATTTACTGTGCACATAACAATAAACACTTTGAATTTGAAAAAAATGTGAGGTCTGTAGAGTCTCTGATGTGGGGGGGATTTCCAGAGGGTACATACATGTAGTCTACTGAGTGTAATAGCGTTTTCTGCTCTATTTTTTGTTCCCTGAAAGCTATCACTTTGTGGCTTAGTGGGTTTGTGACGCATGCAAGTTAAAGATGAGGAGAGGAGTGGTTCAGTTTGGTCCCTACGACCATTTATTGTAACTAGTTTGAGAAGAGAAGAAAATATAATAATCAAGGTAAAGCTCAATTTGAGTGTCCACAGGAACAAGTATTCATTTCCCATGCAGTGTGATGTGTGTTTGTGTGGAAACATGATATCCAGCCTCTCCATCAGCTTTCATTTTTCATGCATTACTGTGTTGTTGACCTTGTGATGGCTCTGATGTACAAGTTTGCCGCCTGCTATATATTTAAAAAACTTCAAATTACAGTATAATGATTGTAGGGAATTGTAATACCAATGGGGAGGACAGGGAGAAAGAAAACTCACACACTAGTAGCTAGACATTTTATTTTTCTAAATGATACTGATATTTGGTAACATTTTATCTTAAACAATTGCTGTTTGGATCAGCCTACCCTGATGACAGGTGGAACTGAGGGGACAAGGGGGTGGGCTTGGGGCAGGACATGCCTCCTCTGTGGACTACAAATGTCAGAGGTGGCTTGGCATCATCTTCTCTTTACTCTGCAAAGATGGCCAGCACCGACGATATAAGGTAAACAACTCTTGAATGGCACTCTTTTTATTTATTTTTCTTATTTTTTAGAAAAAAGCTCACAGCCACAGCCTGGCTCTTGGGTCAGAGTTTGGAACAAAAGGAACAAGGGACTCTGTCACATCACTAACTTTGTTTTTGTCCTGCAGATGCAAACCCAGAGAGAGAGTGACCGAGGGGGTGACTGAGGAGCCCAGAGAGGAACAAGGTGGGTGAATGTCATGTTTCATATCTCAGCAGGTCATTGTGTGTGTGGCTTCAGTATTTTCAAAGACATTCTGTGTATAGTAGGAATAATTGGTGGCTTTCTTATCAATTGCAGTCATCCTTGATGAGGCAGACATGCCATGGACGACAGAGTCTCCACAGTGCAGCACCTGGTCTCCTCCCAGCCTGAGTGAGTTCCAGGCGGCCACCTCAATACCATCCACCTCTGGGGCAGCCACCAAGAACTGCCCACACTGTGGGAACCCCATGGATTGCACCCACATGGCTTACAAGGGGCTCATATATTGCGAGTCACGGGAGGGGTCATTCCTGGAAGGAGGCAAGACCCTCGAGGAATGGCTCCTGTGCAGGGGGGTGTCGAGGACGACCTCCTGGCGCCTTCACAAGAGATTCTGGGAAATGCGCCACGGGAAATTGCCGTCAAAGACAGCAAGGTTCTGCCCAAAGTGCGGCGAGAGGCGCACTAGGGAAACGGGGCACTGCGTTTCGCGATCGGCAAAGGAGAGTTTCTGCTCCAAAAGCGACCCCCAAGGGCGCACTGTGGAGCAGTGGCTCACCGAGAAGAGGGGTGGGGTGACGGAGGAGCAGAGGAAAGCTAAGGCGCGCGAGGTGCGTAATGCCAGCGCCAAAGCCAAGCGAGCGAAAAGACAAAAGTTCGGCTACAGGCTATGCCAAAAGTGCGGCGAGAGGCGCACAAAGGAGATGGGACACTGCATTTCGGGCCTGGCCAAGGAGAGTTTCTGCGAGAAAAGCGACCCACAGGGACGCACCGTGGAGCAGTGGCTCACAGAGAAGAGGGGGGGGGATGACGGTGGAGCAGCGGAAGGAGCAGCTGAAGGCCAAGACGCTGCAGGCGCGCAAAGAAAGAGTAAAACAAAAAACCCAGAACTTCTGGAAGGAGCTACGAAAGGAGCTGTTGGAGGCCAAGGCGCTGGATGCGCGTAACCGTGCCAGATAGAGTGAAAGAAAAAACGCTCCAAGCTGCCTCCAAAATACACTGACCCCCAAATAAAGTGCCCCCGAAGAAGCCCGGCAAAGTCCAAAAGCGCACTTGAAGGATGCCCATAATCTTTTATTTGTGCGGTGTGACGTTTTCTATTTTGTATATTTATTCAACCTGTGTGCCGTGTTTTTAATTTTTTTATTGCTGTGTGTTGTTGCACTTTGATAATAAACGTTTGATGTTTTCCAAGTCCTACTTTGTCATTGGCTTTTTCCTTTCGGATGTATTTGAAGATGGAGTTATGGACAAGTTTGTGGCCTTGTAAAGAAATTGAATAACGATTACTATATCAAACACAAAGGACGTTTTCCTTGGTTATTCGCTCAAGTACACGTCAAAACAAACAATTCACAACCAGTAGTGAACAAAGGAGAAGGACTAACTAGTCACTACAATTAATGAAACCTGGCTCCTACAGAAGTTTTCTTCGATAGATGTAATTATCTGTTGACGCGCTCTGCTGCTGCAGTCTCGGAAGACACATGGCTAATTTGCATATAGGGCCACGCCTCAGATCCTACCGGCCGTTCTCCCTAGCTTGCTGGTTTCTCCCGAGGGGCTGCGGCGAGGAATTTTACCCAGCCTTTGCGCAGGGGCCATGCTAATCTTCTCTGTATCGTTCCAATTTTAGTATATGTGCAACTGGAGTTACACAACAGTACAGTGGGGACAGTCTGGTTTATATATGGGTCCGGACCCGGGCCCCTCCGAGTCATGGTGCGCCCTCTGACAGTCCTTTAACACGTGGCCCCTCCTCCTACAGGGGGTGGGGACAGGTAAAGGTACAACATTTTCAAACTTAAACTTTGTCAAATGGTTCCGACTCACTTCATGAAAGAAGACAACATTTTATTGTAAATATGTCAAATTCAGTTGTCACCAGACTCCATTAGAAAAATCATCAATTTACTGACTTGTTGAGTTGTTGGGGGGCTCACAGAGAGACAGACCAGCTGCCATGTGGGGTCAGTCCTTTGTGTGTGGAAGGAAGGAAGGAAGGAAGGAAGGAAGGAAGATGATGGTGAGCCTCACCAAAGTCCCTGGCCACGCCCGCCCCCACATTATCCCAGGCTCGACTCGACCGGTTTGTGGAGAGAGAAAAGCCTGCTCGTTGGGCGCAGGCCACCAAACGGCACAAACACGCGGCCGCTTCCAGACTCTCTGTTTCAGTTGAGGACGGCGGAGGGAAAATGCAGGGCACACTCAGCAGGTTTTGGGCAACAGTCACGACGAGGCAGTTTTGCCTCCTTTTCTGACTACGCAAAGCGCAGCTCTCGCTGCGGTTTGTCAGCCTTCTTTCTTGCTGCCCATTCTCTGCCGTGATTTCAACTTGTCAAGGCCTTTTGGTCTGCAACACTGATTGATTTTCCACAAGGCAGGAGAGGGGTGCACCGTTCCCGGCGGCGCTACAATACCGGGTCGATGCTTGGAGTGAACGGAGCAAGCCCCTGTTTCAGCTCCCGAGGCTAAAAATCCATTTAATATGTTGTCCCCATATAGAGAACATATCAGATATTAAACTGATAAGAACAGATACTACACTTGATCTTAGCCAAAAGGCCGAGAAGCGATGAGCCCCAGTCGTCTGCTGCCTGAGCCCACCTCCTGGCACGCTTCACACTTGTCGCGGTGTGCCACTTGCACTGCGCAGTGGAGTGGCTTGTGCTTAGCGGCTCCTCCCAAGCGCTCCCTGGCTTAGCCCCGAGTCCGGTGAAGGACGGCTGTATTGATTTTCACACGTGCATGAGGCTCAGCCAAACAGCAAAGCCTGCCAAAAATATCTTCAACTCATTGGTGTTCCTCTCCACGGAAGTCTTTTCCTCTCCACGGAAGTCTTTCTCTCTCCACAAACCGGTCGAGTCGAGCCTGGAACAATGTGGGGGCGGGCGTGGCCAGGGACTTTGGTGAGGCTCACCATGAGAACAGTGCCTGGGACCACAGCTGCCTTGGCTGCTGTCAAGGAGTGGAGCTGTACTTATTTGGGTTTCTCTTCATAACGCACAGGTCTTTCGCCTTTTACTAAAGACTTCCGTGGAGAGGAACACCAATGAGTTGAAGTGACACCTCCCTCCCCAATACCCAGCCGAACCTCAAGAGAACTGCATCCGAACTGTCCAGCGCTGAGGCTGATGCAGCTTCAGAGAAGAAGGGAAGGGCTGAGCTTGACGCATACAGTTCCCCTGTGGAGCAGCTCAGAGCCTTCCCTTCCAGTTCACCCAATCAGTGCTCATTTCTTAATATAGCATTGGTCAACTCCACTGGAAAAGCGTGCCGACATTGCTTTTCGGAGGAAAGAGTCTCAGGCCTCACCCCCCGATTGCATGGGGATAGTGAAATGAGATCCTTTTACAGTACTGAAAGTCTGGGAGTTTTAACAGTAGTCTTTTAATTACTTATTTCTTAAATGTCATACCTGTTGTTTTTAACAATCATACTCATGACCCTTAACATTTCCACCATCAATGTGAGAAGTGTGAGGTCGGGAGTTAGAGCCCAGACTGTTTTATCCTACCTCAATTCTTTTATGTCAGATGTGTTTTTATTACAGGGGTGCAATCTGCCCTTTTTAACAAATTACAGGAAATGGGAGGAGAAATGGCCACTTGGTCAATCCATGTGGAGTGGCTCAAACCACAATAAATCTGACGGAGTGGCCATTTTAATCAAAAACCCCTTGGTAGTGGTGAGGGGCAGCACTGTGGTGAGAGACGGACGGGCACTTTTAGCACACTTGACATACATGGGGCAGGATTTTAACCTACTCAACGTATACGGTTTTAACGACAAAAACGACAGGTTTGACCTTTTAGAAGAACTGCAGTCCCACATGCTAGGTAGGGTTCCGTTAGTGGTAGGAGGGGATTTTAATTGTGTTTTATCCAGAACAGATAGACGGGGAAGATTAGACGGGGAAGATTTTAAAGTAGATAAGACATCAGTTTTACTGCAAGACATCTGCAAGGATTTTAAGCTACGAGACTGTTTTAAATCCATGCATCCTAGAGAGGAGGGCTTCACCTGGTTTAGTGGTGATGGCACCAAAGCCTCTCGCATTGACTATGTTTTTACACGGGACTGCCCACCAACTGATGCTAGATTGACCCCTGTTTTCTTTTCTGATCACGCAATGCTGTCATGCACCCTGACACTCTCTTCTGGTGTGACTGTAGGAAGTGGTCTGTGGAAGCTCAACTGCTCCCTGTTAGAGGACAGGGAGATAGTTGGACAATACAGGGAGCAGTATAGCCAATGGCAGACCCTTCAAGACTTTTACGATTCACGTGCACACTGGTGGGAGTGGGTGAAGACAAAGACTGAGGCTTTTTTTAGACAGGCAGGGAAAAAGAAAAAAGATAAAGAAAAAAGATGCATGTTGGGACTGCAGAAAAGACTACAGAGATATTTTAAACTTGTGAACCAGGGATTTGATTTTAATGAAGACATTTTAGAAGTCAAAAAGCAAATGTCAAAACTAGCCGAAATAAAGAGTTGGGGTATCATTTTAAGAAGTAAAGAGAGAGAAATTGAAGAAGGAGAAAAATGCACACGATACTTTTTTAGGAAGATAGCTAGCAGAAGACGGGTTTTTTAACTGCTAACACAAATTAACTAACTAATTGAAACAGTGGAACTCTTTTATAATAAATTATATATATATAAAAGACATAGAGACAGACATTACAGAACAGGTTTTAGAATACATTGATAGGACGGTGGAGGAAAATGTGCTTTTAACCCAGGATTTTAGCATTTTAGAGTTAGATAAATGTTTAAAAAAATTTAAGAAGGGGAAGTCCCCAGGACAAGATGGACTTCCCCTGGAATTTTATCTGACCTTTCGGGACATCCTTGCACATGACTTACTAACTGTTTTTAATGACTTTGAACGACTAGACCTGTTACCTGAGAGCTTTAGAGGAGGGATAGTGACGTTAATCCACAAAAAAGAGGACCAGACTGACTTAAAAAACTGGCGACCGATAACGCTTTTAAACTTTGACTGCAAACTTTTTAGCAAACTTTTATCCTCACGTTTATCTTTGGTTTTAGGGGAGGTGATCCACCCGGATCAAGCCTGTGCCATCCCGGGGAGGAAGATCACCGATAGCCTCGTACTGATCAGAGACACCATCTGTTACGCGAGAGACAGAGACATTCGGCTTGTATTGCTAAATTTAGACTTTGAAAAAGCCTTCGATCGGGTCTCGCACCAGTACCTATTTCAGGTACTGCAAAAAATGGGGTTTCCTGAGAGGGTCATAGCGTGGGTGGGATTGCTCTACCGGGGAATCACCAGCAAAATCCTTGTAAATGGGTAACTTACCAAAGCAGTGAATATATGCTGCGGTGTCCGTCAGGGTTGTCCGTTATCTGCCCTCCTTTACGTTATATGTGTGGAACCATTGGCACAGATCTTGAGAAGGGACAAATGGATCAACGGGGTGTCAATTCCAGGGAGTGGGGGCTTGGTCACAAAATGTCTTTTATACATGGATGATGTCAATGTTATATGTACTGACCTTTTAGCTGTAAACGGGACCATGGACTTGACGGACTGGTACGGACGGGCCTCTGGAGCCAGACTTAACCACGACAAGACCCAAGCCCAATTTTACGGACCATGGACAGTGACCGAGACCACAGGACTCCGACTGACTGTAACCCTGACTGACATGAAAATACTCGGGGTAAAATTTGATGGGGAAGGGGGTGGGAGGAGTAATTGGCCTGACGTGATTGGGAAAGTGAGAAAGAGACTGGGATACTGGAGACTAAGGGGACTGACAATGGAAGGCAAGGTTTTAATCATAAAAGCTGTGATTTTACCCTTGTTTTTACTAATCAGTTCTGTTTTTATCCCGCCTTGTAGAGTGCTTTTAGATCTAGATCGAGCCTTTTTTTACTTTCTGTGGGGGTCCAAGTGGGAGCGAGTCAGAAGAAAAGTGATGAAGATGCCAAAGACTAAAGGAGGGAAAGATGTTCCAGACCTCCACTTGTTTTTAGGAAGCCATTACACCACACTGCATCTCAAATACGCCACATCCCCATCCAGAGATCACAAGACATCTGCCATGGCACGATTCTGGATGGGGTCTTACCTCAGGACACTCAAGTTTTTACCTGTTGATCTTAGAGCACCTGTGTCTTTTAAATTGCCCCAGGCCTATGATTTTATACGTATGTTTTAAAAAGATTTTAACTTGGAACAGGAGGAGCTGTCACTTTTAATCAACCACCGCTCTCTTCTCTCTCTTGTGCAGGAGCGGGAGCCAGTGAGTCCGGTGCGTGGGCTCGCAATCGGCGAGCCCTGAAACGTTTGGCGCAACGTCAACCATCCCGCTCTTCCAAACAGACTACAGGATCTGTCCTGGATGGTAGCTCATGAGGTCCTCCCGGTCAGGTCCGTGATGCACTCCCGGGGCATGTCACCATCCGCCACCTGCCCCCGACCGGGTTGTGGCGCGCCCGAGTCGGCGAGGCACTTGTTCTGGGAGTGCAGCGCTGCCATTGGCCTGTGGGCAATGGCCGGCTCCCAGCAATTCCCGTACTTGCCAGCAGGGGAGGTCCTAGACGCACAACGAGTGCTCTACGGGGTGAGTCAGAGAAAAAGGACAACCAAGGAATTCTCCAAGCTCTGGCTCACCCTGGCCGCCATCAAAGACGCCATATGGATCTCCAGAAACCTGCTGGCAAGAAAGCACATGCAGGTCCCCCCCGTGGCTACGATCCAAATGGCCGCAGCGACGGTCCAGGCAGCCGTCGCTGCAGGCGGCAGGCCTAGGTCGTAGCCACAAGAAGAATCGCCTTTGCGCTCATTCGGAGGTGGGAGTCGGAGCCACAAACAAAGGTCAAGGCAGCAGCGGCCTGGCCCTCCGGGTATGGCAGGTGGGAAGGAGCAAGAGGTGGAGGGCCTCCTCTGAACGTCACCAGCGGGTCCCCAGGGGTCTGATGGGAGAGTGGGATGAGTTCCCAATGATAGGGACTCACCCCGCTCGTGCACAAAAAAGACTGGAGAGCTTTAAAATGCCCTCCCTTTTTAAAAGACACACTGATATACTATACACTTACACTGATTCACAGAACGAACTTTTAATGAACACAAACGAGCACTTTGTTTTAACATGTCTTATGTATTTCACAGCAACAATTGTGTCTTTTATATCTGTAAATACCTTTTATTGGATCTGATGGTTGTTTTTATGGTGGATGGTCTTGCAGATTTAACTACTGTATTGTTGCGGATGACATGTTGTTTTTAATTGTTTCTAAGTGCTGAAACACCAATTGTTTTGTGGACTGTAATCTGAATAAGTGTGAAACATAGAGAAAATTGTGTCAATAAACTTTTTTCAAGAGAAAAATCTGTTCTTATCAGTTTAATATCTGATATGTCCTCTATATGGGGACAACATATTAAATGGATTTTTAGCCTTGGGAGCTGAAACAGGGGCTTGCTCCGTTCACTCCACGCATCGACCCGGTATTGCAGCGCCGCCAGGAACGGTGCACCCCTCTCCTGCCTTGTGGAAAATCAATCAGTGTTGCAGACCAAAGGCCTTGACAACTTGAAATCACGGCAGAGAATGGGCAGCAAGAAGAAGGCTGACAAACCGCAGCGAGAGCTGCGCTTTGCATAGTCAGAAAAGGAGGCAAAACTGCCTCGTCGTGACCGGTGCCCAATACCTGCTGAGTGTGCCCTGCATTGTGGCCGAGTGTTTGTGACGTTTGGTGGCCTGCGCCCAACGAGCAGGCTTTACTCTCTCCACAAACCGGTCGAGTCGAGCCTGGGATAATGTGGGGACGGGCGTGGCCAGGGACTTTGGTGAGGCTCACCATGAGAACAGTGCCTGGGACCACAGCTGCCTTGGCTGCTGTCAAGGAGAGAAGCTGTAGTTACTGGGGGTTTCTCTTCATAATGCACAAGTCTTTCGCCTTTTACTAAAGACTTCCGTGGAGAGGAACACCAATGAGTTGAAGATATTTTTGGCAGGCTTTGCCGTTTGGCTGAGCCTCGTGCATGTGTGAAAATCAATACAGCCGTCCTTCACCGGACTCGGGGCTAAGCCAGGGAGCGCTTGGGAGGAGCCGCTAAGGACAAGCCATTCCACTGCGCAGTGCAAATGGCACACCGCGACAAGTGTGAAGCGTGCCAGGAGGTGGGCTCAGGCAGCAGACGACTGGGGCTCATCGCTTCTCGGCCTTTTGGCTAAGACAGCGATCACACCCTGCAAGCGGGATTATTTTCTTACAGTGGAAATAGTCCTTGGCGATTCGGGAGATATTGTTCTTTGCTGTTTTGCACATTTGTGTTTTTTGTGTTTGTTATTTTTGCATATTTGCACAATGGTTTGGAAACATCTGAAAACCAGGCAGAGTAAGTAAGCTTTTAATACTTTTACTTTTGGTTGTCTTATTTTTGTCTGGTTTTAGGTGTTTTTTACAGCCTTTTTTTAGTCGTTATTTATTTAACTTATTGTATTTTATTTATATTTGAAGTGTGGTGTCTCCAGCCATGTCGGCTGGCCGTGCCGGCATGCGGAGGCACCACAGTGTGCGTTTTACTTTTTTAGAAAAAGCTGGACAGCTCCTGGAGATGTCCAGATTGGACTTCTCCAGGAAGCTTATCCAAAATACCCTTGGCTTTTCCCCACAACAATTGAACTGTGTACTCTCTCTTCCCTTCAACAAAGGTTTTGACATTAGTTGTGTTACCGCTGCAGTGCTACAAGAATTTTGGCAACGCTTTGACAAGGTTAAGACCCAGTTTTCTGCATTCAACGTGGAGAAACTGACTGACAACTCTCTGAAAGTGGTTATTGTCAGGATGTTCAATGAAATGGTGAATGCTGAAGATATTTGTACGTGGCTGGATAGATACTGCACTGTGAAGGGCCAGGCTACCAAGGTGAGGGATGAAGACGGCATCTGGAACTGTGCCTGGAGGGTCCCCATTCAACAATGGCAGGACCCCGAGGGGTACCAGGGCCTGAGGCATCTCCCATCCATGGTAGTCCTTGTTGAGAACAGGGGCTACATCCACTACCAGGGCATGCCCAAGCTCTGCTGCAAGTGTGGTGAGCATGGACACCTGGCAGAGGCTTGCCAAAACATTGTTTGCGGTAAGTGCAGAGAAATTGGGCACTCCTTTGAGGAATGTCCCAATGGCAGAAAGTGCAATATCTGTGGAGAGACAAACCACCTCTTCAGAGATTGCCCAATGTCATTTGCCAGCAAACTGAAAGCACAAAGAAAACAAGAAACGGAAATTGAAAAAGAAAAAGTACCAAAGGAAAATGGCCGAAATGTAACTGTTGAAGTGCTAATTGAAGAGGAGGGGCTGGGAAATTCAAATCTCCTACCTGATGCAGCCTCAGAGAAGAAGGGAAGGGCTGAGCTTAACTCATACAGTTCCCCTGTGGAGCAGTTTGGAGCCTTCCCTTCCAGTTCACCCAATCAGTGCTCATTTCTTAATATAGCATTACAGTCAACTCCATTGGGAAAGCGTGCCGACATTGCTTTCCGGAGGAAAGAGTCTCAGGCCTCTGGAACCAACCACGACAGACAGAGGAGCCCACACCACGGCTCTGGGGATGGCCGCGGTGCAGTGCCACCCCGTCCGTCCAGGCCAGGACAGCCCCCAGGGCAGCACCCCCATAGGTGGATCAAACTAATCCCAGCGTCGAGGGCCCCTTGTGAAAAAACACTGGAGCTAGAAGATAAAAAGCGAGCAGGATAAAATCAACACTAAAAGAAGTTAAAAGTAGTTAAGAATATTAAGAAAGAGAATAAAATAAAAAAGCTAAGGTACCATTCTTAAAACTGTATCATAAAAGTTCATAAAAAACAGCCTAAGATCTGAGTAAAACAGCATAAATGACAAGTTAAAAGGAGTTTAGAAGAAGGATAAAAAGAGATCAATTAAAAGCTAAGTTAAAAAGGTGTGTCTTGAGCCTGCTTTTAAAAACATCAACAGTCTCTGCAGCCCTGAGGCCCTCCGGCAGGCCATTCCACAGACGTGGGCCGTAGTAATAAAAGGATGCCTCACCGTGGGTTTTTGTCCCAACACTTGGGATGACTAAAAGGTTGACCAACATTTTTGAGGACCTCAGTGTCCGAGAGGGATGGTAATGTAAAAGCAAATCAGAAAGATAACGCCCAAGACTGTTCAGACACTTAAAAACTAATAAAAGAACCTTAAAATCGATTGGGAAACGCACAGGGAGCCAATGCAGCGATTTTAAAACAGGTGTAATGTGCTCCTGCCTTCTGGTCGCTGTGAGGACACGTGCGGCTGAATTTTTTAAGGAACCTGGAGTTTGGAAGTGCATTTTATTGGAAGACCAGAAAGCAGGGCGTTACAGTAATCTATACGACATGAGATAAAAGCATGCATCAGCACCTCCGTGTTTGACCGAGAGAGAAACGGGCGGATTCTGGCTATGTTCTTGAGATGATAAAACCCTATCTTTGTAATATTTTTAATATGAGGAATAAAATCGAGCTCAGAATCAAAAATGACGCCCAGGTTCTTGACACATTGTGAAGGTTTAAAGTCTTGTAGTTTTGGTAAACGTTTCTCTCTCTTGGCTTCAGGACCAATAATTAAAACTTCTGTTTTGTCCTGGTTGAGCTGCAGGAAATTCTCTGCCATCCATGATTTTAAATCTAAAATGCAGTTTAGAAGAATATCAACTGGGCTCGAGTCTTCAGGAGACACGGCGATATAAAGCTGTGTGTCATCAGCATAACTATGAAAATTTACGCCGTATCTCCTGATGACATCGCCAAGCGGAAGCATATATAGATTAAAAAGTCTAAAATTGATCCTTGGGGCACCCCACAGTTTATTTCATAGGTTTTTGAGGAACATGCATCCATACTTACAAAAAAATGTTGGTCATTAAGGTAGGAGTTGAACCAGTTTAAAACAGTGCCAGAGAGGCCCACCAGGTTTTTAAGTCTGTTTATCAAGGTGTGGTGATCAACTGTATCGAAGGCAGCGCTAAGATCCAGTAGCACCAGGACTGAAAGTTTCTGAGAGTCCATGCTACACCTGATGTCATTAACAATTTTCAACAGGGCTGTCTCGGTGCTGTGGTTCGTCCTAAAACCTGACTGAAACCGGTGCGTCAGTGCCCAGCCAAGTTCCATCTTATTGTTTACTATAAGGTCTGTAATATATATAATATAAGGTCGTTAATAATAAAAGTCTTGTTTAAAAGAGAGCACACATTCAGAAGTGCCATGTTGATGGTCTGTGCTGGCTTGGGGTCCTTGGATGATGATGTGATGGATGTCTGTGGTTTGATATGAACCAGATTTTTACTGTTCGTACCGCCAGTCCGGTTCTGATGGAGTCTATTGGAGATGATGGGGGAATGGGGAAAGAGTTACATGGCGGATGGCAAACAGAAGATGCGGCGGTGTGGAGGTCTGTGGTGGGAAGTGATGGTGGATGAGAAGAAGTGAGCTGCTGGCGCCTGTAGGGGGGGCTGTTGTGTGAGGGAGCACGGGGGGGGGAACCATAGAAGAAGGATGATGGGGACAGGAAGGTGATGAGGGGGTTTAGCAGGTAAACAGTCATGCACGTGTAGTTGTTTGGACGGCGTGCTGAATATTAGCCGCAAGCATCTGGTTACCTAAGGAGCTCGGGTGGACATCCCTGCTAAAAAGGGTTGGGCGTTTCCAAAACAAATTAAAATTGTCAATAAAACCAAAGTTGTGGATCCTGCATGCGGACTGAAGCCAGGTGCTGAGGGCAAGGACTCTGCTGAAGCGCTCGGATCCATGGATATGCGCCGGGAGGGGCCCGCTAATGAAGACGGCCCTGTTACTCATTTTTAAAAGACTAAAAAAGGCTGTTGAAGTCCTTTTTAGTCATTTCGGACTGGTGACGGGCCATGTCATTTGATCCTACATGGATCAACCCGCGGGTGTGTAGGAGCGGCCGAGCCAAGGGAGAGGAAAGGGGACCCTGGATGCTCCGGGCGGTGTCGACCGCCGGAGTCAGGAGCGCCCTCGTCCCTGAGAGGAGGATCATGAGCCTGGCCACCGAGGAGACCCCCGGAGCGCCTCAGGACTGCCTCCTTCAGAAGCCTCCGACGCGAGACAGAAGTCGTGGTCCGGGATGACAGCTGTTGATCCGGGGCTCTGGTGGAACGACGCCGCGCACCACCGGGAAGCAGTGGAGACGTCAGTCCGGCTGAGTGGAGAGCCGCAGCTGCCTCGCCGTCCGGTGGTGTAGAGGGAGCCGTGGAGCCCATGGGAGACAGGTCACCGGAGCGGGGAGGTGCAGGGACTGCACCGATCGGTGGCACGGAGGGAGCCACAGCAGCCACTGGAGCCTGGTCCGAGCTCCAGCGTTGACCATTGCCCGGGTCCTCACCAACTTGTGACAGAGCCTTGAAGCGATTGGAGAGCCGGAGGGGAGGCGAGCCGGCCCTGAGTGATGTCCTCTTACGGCCGTGAGCAACCACCTCAGCCCATGATCGCTGGAGGTGGGGAGTGGAGCAGGAGGACGGCCGTGGGCCGGAGGGATCCCAGGGCACGGTGTCTTGGAGGGCTGCTGAGAGTGAGTTGATCCGTAGCGACTGTTAATGGGCAACATCGATGAACTGGGACAGCATGGCCTCTTTGCTCTTCAGTTCATCGGAGAGCCAGTGGATGTCCTCCAACAGGTTAGCAATCCTCTTATGTGCTTTCTCGAGTTGAGAGTCATTTCCAGGGGCACGGAGGTAGCCATAGCATGTAGCTTTAGCTGTGTAGCTTAGCTCGCAACAAACTTAGAGCTTAGCTCGCTACAAACTTTTAAGTTAGAGAAGGTGTGTTCAGTAACAACAGTTACTGTTGTTGGCCGCTGTTGGCCGCTGTGTGTTCACACAGCTACAGTGGAAGTGCACGTCCGATCCGTCAGATGCTGGGTTCAGATGCTGATGTCAAGCTGCTGTGTAGTCTGGTGGTACGGCAGACTGCCAAGACAAAGACAAAGACTAAGGTGAAGACAAAGACTAAGGCTTTTTTTAGACAGGCAGGGAGACAGAAAAAAGATAAGGAAAAAAGATGCATGTTGGGACTGCAGACAAGACTACAAAGGTATTTTAAACATGTGAAACAAGGCTTTGATTTTAATGAAGACATTTTAGAAATCAAAAAGCAAATGTCAAAACTGGCCGAAATAAAGAGTATCATTTTAAGAAGCAAAGAGAGAGAAATAGAAGAAGGGATGCAATACTTTTTTAAGAAGATAGCTAGCAGAAGTGGGGTTTTAACAAAGCTAAAAAAAGAAGACGGGTTTTAAACTGCAAACACAAACGAACTAATTGAAACAGTGGAACTCTTTTACAATAAATTATATGAAAAAAAAGACAGAGACAGACATTACAGAACAGGTTTTAGAATAGGACGGTGGAGGAAAATGTGCTTTTAACCCAGGATTTTAGCCTTTTAGAGTTTGGTAAATGTTTAAAAAATGTTAAGAAGGGGAAGTCCCCAGGACAAGATGGACTTCCCCTGGAATTTTATCTGACCTTTTGGGATATCCTTGCACATGACCTATTAACTGTTTTTAATGACTTTGAACGACTAGACCTGTTACCTGAGAGCTTTAGAGTAGGGATAGTGACGTTAATTCATAAAAAAAGAGGACCAGACTGACCGGAAAAACTGGAGACCAATAACGTTTGTAAACTTTGACTGCAAACTTTTTAGCAAACTTTTATCAACACGTTTATCTTTGGTTTTAGGGGAGGTGATCCACCCTGATCAAGCCTGTGCCATCCCGGGGAGAAAGATCACCGACAGCCTCATACTGATCAGAGACACCATCTGTTACGCGAGAGACAGAGACATTTGGCTTGTATTGCTAAATTTAGACTCTGAAAAAGCCTTCGATCGGGTCTTGCACCAGTACCTATTTCAGGTACTGCAAAAAATGTGGTTTCCTGAGAGGGTCATAGCATGGGTGGGATTGCTCTACTGGGGAATTGCAAAATCCTTGTAAATGGGCAACTTACCAAAGCAGTGAATATATGCTGCGGTGTCTGTCAGGGTTGTCCGTTATCTGCCCTCCTTTACGTTATATGTGTGGAACCATTGGCACAGGTCTTGAGAAGGGACAAATGGATCAACGGGGTGTCAATTTCAGGGAGTGGGGGCATGGTCACAAAATGTCTTTTATACATGGATGATGTCAATGTTATATGTACAGACCTTGTAAACAGGACCATGGACTTGACGGACTGGTACGGACGGGCCTCTGGAGCCAGACTTAACCGCGACAAGACCCAAGCCCAATTTTATGGACCATGGACAGTGACCGAGAGCACAGGACTCCCTCTGACTGTGACCCTGACTGACATGAAAATACTCGGGGTAAAATTTGATGGGGAAGGGGGTGGGAGGAGCAATTGGCCTGACGCGATAGGGAAAGCTAGAAAGAGACTGGGATACTGGAGACTAAGGGGACTGACAATGGAAGGCAAATTTTTAATCATAAAAGCTGTGATTTTACCCTTGTTTTTACTAATCAGTTCTGTTTTTATCCCGCCTCGTAGAGTGCTTTTAGATCTAGATTGAGCCATTTTTTACTTTCTGTGGGGGTCCAAGTGGGAGCGAGTCAGAAGAAAAGTGATGAAGAAGCCAAAAACAAAAGGAGGGAAAGATGTTCCAGACCTCCACTTGTATTTAGGAAGCCATTACACCACACTGCACCTCAAATACGCCACATCCCCATCCAGAGATCACAAGACATCTGCCATGGCAAGATTCTGGATGGGGTCTTACCTCAGGACACTCAAGTTATTACCTGTTGATCTCAGAACACCTGTGTCTTTTAAACTGCCCACCGCCTATGATTTTATACGCAAGTTTTTAAAAGATTTTAACTTGGAACAGGAGGAGCTGTCACTTTTAACCAACCACCGCTCTCTTCTCTCTCTTGTGCAGGAGTGGGAACCAGTGAGTCCGGTACGTGGGCTCGCAATTGGCGAGCCCTCAAGTGTTTGGCACAATGTCAACCATCCCGCTCTCCCAAACAGACTACGGGATCTGTCCTGGATGGTAGCTCATGAGGTCCTCCCGGTCAGGTCCGTGATGCACTCCCGCGGCATGTCACCATCCGCCACCTGCCCCCGACCGGGTTGTGGCGCGCCCGAGTCAGCGAGGGACTTGTTCTGGGAGTGCAGCGCTGCCATTGACCTGTGGGCAATGGCCAGCTCCCAGCAATTCCTGTACTTGCCAGCAGGGGAGGTCCTAGGCACACAACTAGTGCTCTACGGGGTGAGCCAGAGGAAAAGGACAACCAAGGAATTCTCCAAGCTCTGGCTCACCCTGGCCGCCATATGGACCTCCAGAAACCTGCCGGTGAGAAAGCGCATGCAGATCCCCCCCGTGGCTACGATCCAAATGGCCGCAGCGACGGTCCAGGCAGCCGTCGCTGCAGGCGGCAGGCCTAGGTCATAGCCACAAGAAGAATCACCTCTGTGCTCATTCGGAGGTGGGAGCCGGAGCCACAAACAAAAGGTCAAGGCAGCAGCGGCCTGGCCCTCCGGGTGTGGCAGGTGGGAAGGAGCAAGAGGTGGAGGGCCTCCTCACCTTTTACAAGATACACTGATTCACATAATGGACTTTTAATGACACAAACGAGCACTTTGTTTTAACATGTCTTATGTATGTTATAGCAACAATTGTGTTTTTATATCTGTAATCACCTTTTTATTCGATTTTATGGTGAATGGTTTTACAGATTTAACAAATGTATTGTTGCTGATGACATGTTGATTTTAATTGTTTTTAAGTGCTGGACTGGGACATGAAGAAAGTGTAAAACAGAACTGTATCAATAAAATCTTTTCAAAAGAAAAAAATCTGACTGGGGCTCATCGCTTCTCGGCCTTTTGGCTAAGACAGTGATCACTCCCTGCAAGCTGGATTATTTCTTGATCGTGTAAATAGTCCTTGGCGATTTGGGAGATATTGTTCTTTGCTGTTTTGCACATTTGTGTTTTTTGTGTTTGTCATTTTTGCATATTTGCACATTGTTTTGTTTGAGCCATCTGAAAACCGGGCAGGTAAGTAAGCTTTTAGTACTTTTACTTTTGGTGGTCTTATTCTTGTCTGGTTTTAGGTGTTACTACAGCCTTTTGTTTTTAGCCTTATTTATTTAACTTATTGTTGTTGGGACCAGCCACATGGTTCAAACGTCGGATTGGCCCGCGTGCAGCTCAATGCTTTGATGCGGCTTCCTTGCACTATAAAAGCCTGATAAACAAAGGAAAGTGCAACGACTCTTAGGTCCGGTAGGTGGCGCCTGCTTGTCACAGCCCCCAGGTTGGAAACTCCCATCTCCCATTGTCTGCGTGCGCACCTGAACGAGCACATCCGCCGACACCGGAGGAGATAAATACAGCGGCAGACCCTTTTCGACTTCAGAGTTGTTTTTGAGTTGTTTAGAGTTTTCACGAAGTTTTACGTGGTTTTTGGAGTCTTAGTAGCCCCAGAGTTACGAGTTGCGGGAAGGATCGGCTTCCATATGCAACTACTACTCAGGAGGGGGCCTACAGATGTCTGGACTAATTTTTCCCGTCTAGGCCGCAGTCTTTCATCTTGCCGGATGAGCCAAAACTGCGCCGTGTTCAACGAACATGCTCGGGATCCTGAAAAGATGCTGTGCAACCAGCCTCTCTTTACCTGCCTGCAGAAGGAGGATACTTTAATTTTTCCTCAAGAAAACGGCCGCTTCTGCCCGTTTTCTTATTGCCCATCGACCACGCTGTCTTAACAGCCAACGCAGAAACTGCAACCCGCCTTTAATCCACGCCGAGGAAGCGAGCTGGATTAAGGAAGACACGACTACAAGTGAGGCTTAACTAGTGTCTGGGCAGATACTATAAGTTAGCGTGTATTGTATGCTTGTGAGCTACATTACTGTTTGTGAGTTTTGTGGACCGCCGTGTCCCTCTTTTTATTGCTGTTTGTTTTACGTGATAAAACATGTTTGCTTTCACTTTTCGCTCATTACGAGCTGATTTGAGCCCCTCCACGCCGTGGAGCGGGAGTGTTAGCCTAGCCGCCGCTAAGGGCGTTGGCCCTTTGTCTTTGTGTCTCTCTCTCTCTCTCTTTAACTAACCCACATGTACATGTACACACATTAGGGGTTACACATGCACACACATAATCTTATGAGCGACCAGTTGGAGACTTATGGTTGATGACCTCGCTATAACATAAGATATGTGTGTCTCGTGATATCTCCCTTTTATGACTTAAGAGACAGAAGCCTCGTGGTAGCACGTCCACCTTTTGTGGGACCGTAGGTCACTTTCCCTACAAATTCATCTCGTGTGCAATCAAAGTGCACAGGAGTCCAACGGTGGTGTAACCATTGCCGTTGTTCAAATCTCGCGCGTTCGTTCAATTGACTAGCTTTAGGTGACTTATTCACGTGCACCATTTTTGGAATTCCAGACATATGATTCAGCAAAATCTATTGTCCCTTTGAATTCGTATCCACGCGTGACTTCTCCAAGTCACGTGTCAGCCATTTTTGTAGTCAAATGAACGTGAGTTCCCCATTTCCTGTTCGGCCATTTTTGTAGTCCTTTCAACGGAACACTCCGTGACGTCACCCTCCAAGGGAGCGTGACCGTCATTTTGGCTCTCCGCCATTTTGTTTCTTTGACTACAACCGCCATCTTGGCTCCTCTTTCTTTGTCTCTGACACACACACACACACACACACACACACGCACGCTTGTTTGTTATTTGGGCTTGAGTTTGTCTTAGTTTAGTTTTCTAGTTTAGCTGCTTTGGTTGAGTAATTGATTTGTGTTTATTGAAAGTATTATTGATTTGATCAATTTGCTAACAATAATAAAGTCTATTATATTGTACATAGCAGTTTTCTGTGATTATTTTGTGCATATGTTTTGTAACATTTATTGGTTGTGATGGTCAGTGCTCGGATTCATTTCCTTCACTGTTCCTTTAATTGTAAATATTTTACAAATATTTACATTTAAAGTGAACCCTTCTTTTGAGACTAATTTTGGTCTGGTTATTGGTCCCTGATTTCAGGGTGGTGCCCCGTTTTTAACGATTTGAAGATTTATTTTATTAATTTTTATTTTATTAATTTTAATAATTATTTTCAATAATTATTAATTCCTGATAACCACACCTGCCCTACCATCCATTCCCAACATTGTATTTTACTTTACTTTTTTTCACTTACTATTTGAAGTGTGGTGTGCGGTCTACTTTCTTAGAAAAAGATGGAAAGCTCATGGAGATGTCCAGATTGGACTTCTCCAGGAAGCTTATCCAAAAGACCCTTGGCTTTTCCCCACAACAATTGAACTGTGTACTCTCTCTTCCCTTCAACAAAGGTTTTGACATTAGTTTTGTTACCGCTGCAGTGCCACAAGAATTTTGGCAACGCTTTGACATGGTTAAGACCCAGTTTTCTGCATTCAACGTGGAGAAACTGACTGACAACTCTCTGAAAGTGGTTATTGTCAGGATGTTCAATGAAATGGTGAATGCTGAAGACATTTGTATGTGGCTGGGTAGATACTGCACTGTGAAGGGCCAGGCTACCAAGGTGAGGGATGAAGACGGCATCTGGAACTGTGCCTGGAGGGTCCCCATTCAACAATGGCAGGACCCCCAAGGGTACCAGGGCCTGAGGCATCTCCCATCCATGGTAGTCCTTGGTGAGAACAGGGGCTACATCCACTACCAGGGCATGCCCAAGCTCTGCCGCAAGTGTGGTGAGCATGGACACCTGGCAGAGGCTTGCCAAAACATTGTTTGCGGTAAATGCAGAGAAATTGGGCACTCCTTTGAGGAATGTCCCAATGGCAGAAAGTGCAATATCTGTGGAGAGACACACCACCTCTTCAGAGATTGCCCAATGTCATTTGCCAACAAACTGAAAGCACAAAGAAAACAAGAAACGGAAATTGAAAAAGAAAAAGTACCAAAGGAAAATGGCCGAAATGTAACTGTTGAAGTGCTAATTGAAGAGGAGGGGCTGGGAAATTCAAATCTCCCACCTGATGCAGCCTCAGAGAAGAAGGGAAGGGCTGAGCTTAACTCATACAGTTCCCCTGTGGAGCAGTTTGGAGCCTTCCCTTCCAGTTCACCCAATCAGTGCTCATTTCTTAATATAGCATTACAGTCAACTCCATTGGAAAAGCGTGCCGACATTGCTTTCCGGAGGAAAGAGTCTCAGGCCTCACCCCCCGATTGCATTGGGATAGTGAAATGAGATCCTTTTACAGTACTGAAAGTCTGGGAGTTTTAACAGTAGTCGTTTAATTATTTATTCCTTAAATGTCATACCTGTTGTTTTTACCAATCATACTCATGACCCTCAACATTTCCACCATTAATGTGAGAAGTGTGAGGTCGGGAGTTAGAGCCCAGACTGTTTTATCCTACCTTAATTCTTTTATGTCAGATGTGTTTTTATTACAGGAGTGCAATCTGCCCTTTTTAACAAATTACGGGAAATGGGAGGAGAAATGGCCACTCGGTCAATCCATGTGGAGTGGATCAAACCACAACAAGTCCGACGGAGTGGCCACAGCTAGGCACTTGTTCTGGGAGTGCAGCGCTGCCACTGACCTGTGGGCAATGGCTGGTTCCCAGCAATTCCCGTACTTGCCAGCAGGGGAGGTCCAAGATGCACAACTAGTGCTCTACGGGGTGAGCCGGAGGAAAAGGATGACCAAGGAATTCTTCAAGCTCTGGCTCACCCTGGCCGCCATGAAAAACGCCATATGGACCTCCAGAAACCTGCTGGCGAGAAATTGCACGCAGATCCCCCCAATGGTTACGATCCGAATGGCTGGCAGCAATGCCTGCCTGGACTGTCGCTGCGGGTGGCAGGCCTAGGCTGTAGCCACAAGAAGAATTGCCTCTACGCTCATTTGGAAGTGGGAGCCGGAGCCACACACAACAATCAAGGCAGCAGCAGCGTGATCCTCCGGGTGTGGCGGGTGGGAAGGAGCAAGAGGTTGAGGGCCTTCTCTGAGCATCACCAGCGGGTCCCCAGGGGTCTGATGGGAGAATGGGATGAGTTCCCCTGATAGGGACTCACCCCGCTCCTGCAAAGGAAAGACTGAAGACTTGAGCGTCAAGACTTGACACTAATGGACTTACACTGATTCACTGAATGGACTTTTTTATCTGTAAATACCTTTTAATGGATCTGATGGTGGTTTTTATGGTGACTGGTTTTACAGATGTAACTGATGTATTGTTGCTGATGACATGTTGATTTTAATTGTTTTTAAGTGCTTTAAAATCATAATGCATTGTGGACTGTTCTATAAAATATAGATGAAAAAGTGTAAAATATAGAGAAATTGTGTCAATAAACTCTTCAAAAGAAAAATATGTTCTCATTTTAATATTTGATATGTCCTCTATATGGGGACAAGATATTAAATGGATTTTTAGCCTCAGGAGCCATACTTACCTGGCAGGGGAGGTACCGTGATCAAGAAGGTGGTTCACCACCTGACTCTATTGCTGTCGTGCAGTGTATGGGACGCAATAAAGCAGCACTTTGTGAGGGTTTCCTATGTGATGTGATAGTTGTTGTTGGGACCCACAGATGAAGTCATTCATTGTGGATTTCAAAATGCACTGAACTGAACTCAGTGTCCCAGAATTCCCCTTTCTTCACACCTAGGTGCAAAATTCAGCTTTGAGCTACTATTGGTCAGGGTGACAGACCCCCCTCTGATCAGAGAGTCAAAACTCCAGCGCCTTCCTTTGTTCTCTCTCTTCTCCTCAAGCCTCTCTTCTCCTCCAACTTCTTGTCCTCAAGGGCTCCTCTCCATCTCCCCCCCATGGGGCTGCCTGGCCTCAAGATCTCTTCTTCTGGGCCTAACAGCTGCGGAGAGCTGCAAGCTTCATTTGCAGCAGGCCCAAAGAACTTCTCACTGCAGCGATGGTAGAGGGTCTGTATTCTACGCTGGTCAGCCCAAAAATTGCCGGAAATGCGGCAGCCTAGAACACCTGGCTGCTGCATGCACCATGGACATTGCAGGAACTGCAAAGCCATAGACCACACAACAGCACAATGTCCAACCCCGGTGAAATGCAACCTCTGCTTCTCAGCCAACCATCACTTTAAAGACTGCCCTCAAATGTATTCCAACCATGTGAAACTATCCACACTCAGATCAACTGTATCTTTAAGCCAGGAACACATGGGTGAAAGCCCTGTTGACAATCAGGTGCCCATTCCACACGCAAACCAAGTGCAGCAGCCACCAAGCACTGCCCTCCAAAAGCTAAGTGAAGAGCCGGTGCTGGACCTGGAAGAGGAAGTACAAGAAGGGGCACAAGTGTTGGACTGGAGCGCTGAGCTATCTGAGGTTGATGACAAAGTGTCCAACTCCTCTGCCTCCACAATAGGCCTCCCTGCCTTGCTTCAAGCCGACCACCCCGCCAAACCTGACTCCAGCTCAAAGATGGAGATGACACTGATGACACTGATGACACTACAGGAGACAGGGAACCACCTGGATAACCTGCTGGTGAGCATCCCCCTGTCACGCAGCTACTGGGAAACAAGAGCCAATGGCAGATCTGGTCTTCCAGGAGGTAGAGGGTTCAACATCCCTGCTACCAAGCATCAGTATCCAAACAGGACCAGACTCATCTGCCTCCTCATCAGTTAACAGCCAACACCTGATGTCGACATCTGCATTCAATCTTGCAGCAGTGTCAGATTTCAACTCCCAAACTTCCATAGAACAGGCTAAAGAAGGCCCCAAATCCACACGAGCCTCTTTGCTTCTTCCCATCACCAACCCCTTGATACCAGACACATTGGGCTCTCTTTCAAGAAAACGCCCAAATGAGTCCCCCATATCAGGTGAATCTTCCCCCTCGACCTCTTCTACACTGTAGACTTTGATGTAAATTTACAGTTAAATCTTAACAGTATTATGCTGTATTAATGCCTAACAGTATCATACTGTAAACTGCAAGACAATCTGGGAAAAATTACAGCACTTTAACAGAGTACCATTATTTACAGGAATTTACTGTAATTTTACTGTAAAGAGCTGAGCATCTTGGGAAGGTGAAAAACGTGTGGGAGCTCATTTAAAAATCAACTGACGTGACAGGAGCTTTTTATTTTCTGGCAAAAGTTGTTTTTGCAGCTTGCATTTCATTTTTCAACTTTGAAGCGCATCTGCCAGCAAGTCTCTGTCGCCACAAAGACACGGCCACAATTCAACCTGCATTTATAAGGCATCTCCATCAAGTAAGTCACCATTTTTATTCTGCCTTAAACTGTAAAAATGTTATGCTATGGCATAACATTATCACATTATCAAGTAAATACATAATTGGGAGGCTTACTCCAGTAGAATTCGATTCTAGTTAGCTAAAATACGTGCATGTAAGCATTTTATCTCACTGACAAACTATATTGACAAATGTAGAGAAGTAGTACATAAAAACTAGTGCTTTGTGTTTTCCACA
The DNA here is from genome assembly GCF_965226575.1 of Pagrus pagrus. Lineage (NCBI taxonomy): Eukaryota > Metazoa > Chordata > Actinopteri > Spariformes > Sparidae > Pagrus > Pagrus pagrus. Next base: position 16,973,834 of record NC_140206.1, on the reverse strand, counting down.
TTGGCAAAAAGAGCCACAGTGTACATTTTTTTCCCCTGAGAACCTTCTAGAATCTTTTGTTGATTGTGCCAAACTGTTGCAGAGTTAGCTAATGTAAAGGTTTTTTTTAATTAATTAAGTTACAGTTGTCACCAAGTTAGGTTTCTTGACCAAACAATATCTTACCTGCAAAAGAAGAAAAAGAAAATAAATTACAAATTTATTAAGCATTTTTATTTATGACAAATTGTCTCTCACCTAAATGCTTGCTTTTCATTTCATCATCCAAAATGTTTCATTGCGAACTATGTGGTCATAACTGAAACAAAATTTGCATTCGTGAGGCATATGAAAATTCCTAAGAATGTCCGAAACTTGACCTTCAAATGTGCTCTACCTGATTGCAACCGCATATTTAGAAAAATAAGTGTTTTCAAAACACGTGTACAGAGATCACCCGGCTAAAGGCCTCAGATGAAAGTGGATTTTCATGTCAATGCACTGTTAATGGCACAATGTCTTGTCATGTGGATTTTTGCACTGCAAGGTGTGGCAGTATTTCCAATTTACTGTGTCACTTAAAGTAACACATTAGGGAGAGCAGTCCATTTCAGTCAGTTCATTTCTTGTCCATTTAGAAACTGTGACAAAACATTCCTTGTGGTGGCTACGTATTCATCCCATGTATCAAGAACTCACAGGAACAGGTTCACAGGCAGAGTATTTCGGAGGAACAAGCAGAGAACTTGCGTACTGTACAAGAGAATGTTCTGGATGATGTTGATATAGAGGAAGAGCAATCAGACGATTTTCCTGAGGGTGCTGATGAATCCCTCTTCTTAAACAGTTTGGCTTTGTTTTGCCTTAAACTGTTTTTTTAAAAGATGTCTGCCACACCAGCCATTGTGCAGTTGACTGTCCCACTGCCTGACACCCCACATTTGATTTTGGCTGGTAAGTATGTGATTTTCGATGTGAATAAAACATGTACAGCTACACTCTTTGTTTACAAATTAAATTACTTGACTGGAACTTTAAGTCAGATTCATTTTTTACATACCAGGTAAAAAGGCAAATGCACCATACACATTAATTTAGTTCATTATGGTTTGATTCAGCATTTAGAGTTTAAAAAGCAGAGATCTAAATTATGTATAATTGCCAACAATACAAAATAATGGAAACAGCAAAAATATACTTATTATCAAATGTTTGTTGTATTTATGGTTTTGACTGTTATATATATCCTATAGTTTTACAGCAGGGGTCATCAACTATATTTGTCGGAGGGCCAGAATTTTTCCGGATAGACATTTTTGACACATTCAAATTAAATGATATAAAAATCACATTTTGGCCTAAAACATTATTGTTTCATGTTTATTGTTTAGATATTTTTATTTTATTACAAAACTGAAGGCATGTTTAGCCTTTACCAGTCAGGCTCCTATCATCTATACCACAGTCAACCACCAGCACTAGTCTAGCCTACTCAACGTTTTATTTGATGTGCTGAGCATTATTTGTGACTTGTGTTTTGTTCTGTTACCACGGTATTTACCATGCTCTTTTAAGTTATGCCAGTTGGTTTGTCATGCAAGGGCATGTGGAAAAAATGTCAAAGAAGAACAGTATGTAAAACAATAAATGTTAAACAGTGCAGCGAGTTTGTCCTCCTTTTGGAACGTAAACAGACAGAGTCATAAAAGGTGGGGATTTCTGATGTCAGGCTTAGGGGTTATACAAAAATGGAGGACCCAAATGCAGACACACAGGAGGCAGGATAAGGGGGAAACAAAGGCGAGCTTTTAATAACAAGCTGATTACAAACAAAATGAGGAATACAAAGCAACTAAAAATGCATCACGAGGACAAAAACAAAGTAGCAACTAAAAGCTAAAACAAAGTATAAACAAATTACAGTATAATGCTGTAAAACAATACAGTACTTTGCTGGCAAAGCTGCTGCCAGTAAATTAATGTAAATTTACACTGAAAAGTTTTACAGTGTGTGATCCCTCTTTCCAACTGGCCCGTTTCTTCCCCAACGTCAAACCCCTTTCTAGAGCAAGATGTTGTAGTTGCCTTTCATTCTACTACACAGATCAAAGACATGTCAAGAAAGGTAGAAAGAGTTGTGAAACCAAAGATAAAGAAGATAAGAAAAAGTAGATGTCCCATATTTGTCACTGAACTAACCCTCTAGACCCCTCTGAACTGCACTTCCATGGCTCCTCCATAGCATCCATCAATATGTCAATGTCCAGATTGGACATCTCCAGGAAGCTAATCCAAAAGGCCCTTGGCTTTTCCCCACAGTAAATGAATTGTGTCTTGTCTCTTCCCTTCAACAAAGGTTTTGACATTAGTTTTGTTACTGCTGCAGTGTTACAAGAATTTTGGCAACGCTTTGAAAAGGTTAAGACCCAGTTTTCAGCATTCAATTTGGAGAAACTGACTGACAACTCCCTGAAAGTGGTTATTGTAGATATTGCACTGTGAAGGGCCAGGCTACCAAGGTGAGGGATGAAGATGGCATCTGGAACTGTGCCTGGAGGATGCCAATTCAACCAGGGCATGAGGCATCTCCCATCCATGGTAGTTCTTGGTGAGAACAGGGGCTACATTCACTAACAGGGCATGCCCAAGCTCTGCCGCAAGTGTGGTGAGCACAGACACCTGGCAGAGGCTTGCCAAAACATTGTTTGCGGTAAATGCAGAGAAATTGGGCACTCCTTTGTGGAATGTCCCAATGGCAGAACGTGCAATCCCTGTGGAGAGTCAAATTACCTCTTCAGAGACAGAAACAAACTGCAAACCCAAAGAAAACAAATGGAAATTAAAAAAGAAAAAGTATTAAAAGGAAAATGGCCGAAATGTAACATTTGAAGTGCTAATTGAAGAGGAGGGGCTGGGAAATTCAAATCTCCCGCCAAAATCCATGGTTGGAGGAGAGGAGCCCGGTGAGTTGGGACAAGGGGAGGGGCCTGACTCCAACCCAGCAGGGGGTGCTGCTGAGGGAGATGGCAACAGGTGGAGCTGGACAGGAAGACTCGACAGGCACAGGCTGTGTCCAAATTCAGGGGCTGCAGCCTTCAGTGGCCTAGCCTTCGCGGTCCACGAGGGCCGGGTCCTTCGGACAGGTCTTTGAAGGCCTCGTCCACCGTTGTTAAATGGGACGGTCTAGCCTTCGGAGTATTTCCTGGTTGCCTCACCAGATGTTCCCGCCCCTTACCCTTACATCACGATTGTGAATGAAGAGATGCAAGTCTGTTTTGGTTCAAATCTATCAAACATGTACATTTATTTGTGTGTGTATAAAAATTAACAATAAAAAGTGTCATATCTAAATTGAATCATTAACATTACAAAATAAGCATGAACCCGTTGGTGAATAACAACTATATTTACCATAGCATCACCAGCGTCACGTATTTTAACTGAAAGTTGAAATTTGGAGGTTTTGAAGTTTATCATATCTGGCGTTGGATGTTACATGACTAAAAACCGAGTATAAACCCATTACTTAAATTTAAATGTCATGTCTTCGCCACTTGATGTCGCCATTTTCTCTTGCCTCCTCTTCTGTTTTGGGACTGAGCAGCGGTGCGCAAAGGATCTTGGGATATAGCGGGCCGCGAAGGATAGTAGCGATGCGTCCTCCAAACAGAGGGAAGGCCAGGCTGCATTTGTGGGCTGCGTTTGAAGCAGCCCTCGAATTTGGACAGCCTTTGCGCAGCATTGTGACGTAATTGGCCTTCAAATGCGCACTTCGTGGGCTGCAGCCCCTGAATTTGGACACAGCCACAGACTCAGCTGATAGCCTAATTACAGTTGGGGAGGAACAGGAGGAAGGAAAGTCCAGTGACACCTCCCTCCCCAATACCCAGCCCAACCTCAAGAGAACTGCATCTGAACTGTCCAGCTCTAAGGCTGATGCAGCCTCAGAGAAGAAGGGAAGGGCTGAGCTTGACTCATATAGTTCCCCTGTGGAGCAACTCAGACCCTTCTCTTCCAGTTCACCCAATCGGTGCTAATTTTTAGCACTACAGTCAACTCCATTGGAAAAGCGTGCCAACATTGCTTTCCAGAGGAAAGAGTCTCAGGCCTCACCCCCGATTGCATGGGGATAGTGAAATGAGATCCTTTTACATTACTGAAAGTCTGGGAGTTTTAACAGTAGTCTTTTAATTATTTATTCCTTAAAATGTCATCTGTTGTTTTTACCAATCATCCTCAACATTTCCACCCTCAATGTGAGAAGTGTGAGGTCGGGAGTTAGAGCTCAGACTGTTTTATCCTACTTAAATGCTTTTAGCTCAGATGTGTTTTTTATTACAAGAGTGCAATCTGCCCTTTTTATCATACTACAGGGAATGGGAGGCAAAGTGGCCACTAGGTCAATCACTGTGGAGTGGATCAAACCACAACAAGTCCGATGGAGTGGCCATTTTAATTAAAAACCCTTTAGTAGTGGTGAGGGACAGCACTGTGATGAGAGACAGATGGGCAGTTTTAGCACAGTTGACGTCTATGGTTTTAATGACAAAAATGACAGGTATGACCTTTTAGAAGAACTGCAGTCCCACATGCTAGGCAGGTTTCCTTTAGTGGTAGGGGGGATTTTTATTGTGTTTTATCCAGGAGAGATAGGCAGGGAGCAGGGGAAGATTTTAAGGTAGATAAAACATTGGTTTCACTACAAAACATATGCAAGGATTTTAAGTTACAAGACTGTTTTAAAACTATGCATCCTAGAGGAGAGGGCTTCACCTGGTTCAGTGGTGATGGCACCAAAGCCTCCTGCATTGACTATGTCTCTACGTGGAACTGCCCACCAACTGATGCTAGATTGAACCGTTTTCTTTTCTGATCACGCAATGCTTTCATGCACACTCTCTGATACTCTCTTCTGGTGTGGCTGAAGGAAGTGGTCTGTGGAAGCTAAACTGCTGCCTGTTAGAGGACAGGGAGATAGTTGGATAATACAGGGAGCAGTATAGCCAATGGCAGACCCTTCAAGACTTTTACGATTCATGTGGACACTGGTGGGAGTGGGTGAACACAAAGACAAAAGCATTTTTTAGACAGGCAGGAGCCAAGAAAAAAGATGGGGAAAAAAGACGCATGTTGGGATTGCAGAAAAGACTAGAGATATTTTAAACTTGTGAACCAGCGATTTGATTTCAACGAAAATGTTTTAGAAGTCAAAAATGAAATGTTAAAACTAGCAGAAATTAAGAGTCAGGGTATCATTTTACGAAGCAAGGAAAGAGAAATAGAAGAAGCAGAAAAATGTACACGCTATTTTTTTAAGAATATAGCTTGCAAAGGTGGGGTCGTAACAAAATGTAAAAAAGACAGGTTTTTAACTGCTCACACAAAAGAACTAAATGAAACAGTGGAACTCTTTTACAATAAATTATCTGAAAAAAAGACAGAGACATTACAGAACAGGTTTTAGAATACATTGATAAGACGGTGGAGGAAAGTGTGCTTGTAACCCAAGATTTTACCCTTTTAGAGTTAGGTAAATGGTTAAAACATCTTAAGAAGGGGAAGTACTGATCAGAGACACCATCTGTTACATGAGGGCCAGACACATTTGGCTTATATTGCTAAATTTAGACTTTGAAAAAGCCTTTGATTGGGTCCTGCACCAGTACCTATTTCTGGTACTGCAAAAAATGATGGTCATAGCATGGGTGGGATTGCTCTACTGGGGAATTACCAGCAAAATCCTTGTTAATTGACAACTGACCAAAGCAATGAATATATGCTGCAGTGTCAGTCAGAGTTGTCCGTTATCTGCCCTCTTTTATGTCATGTGTGGAACCATTGACACAGATCTTGAGAACGGACAAATGGACCAGTGGGGTGACAATTCCGGGGAGTGGGGGCTTGGTCGCAAAATGCCTTTTATACATGGATGATTTTAACATTATATGTACAGACCTTTTAGCTGTAAACAGGACCATGGACTTGACGGACTTGTACGAACGGGCCTCTGGAGCCAGGCTTAACCGAGACAAGACACAAGCCTAGTTTTACGGACCATGGACACTAGTTACGTTTCCATCCACCTTTTCTTATTCGCATTTTCAAAAATTGCGAATAAATACTTGGATGGAAACGCCAGAAATTCGAATAAAGGCAGTAAATTCGCATAAAAGTTTTTTGGAGGGGATGGATTTGTCAGCCTATCGATAAAAAGGAAAATGCGACTTTTTTAATTTGCATATGTGCGCAGGACTGGCTGCTCCGCTTGTCAACAAATACAGCATATCTGTGAATACATGTTTTGAATTCTGAATACTGGACATGGTGAGCTTAAACACATTTTAGTGACCATTAGTGACAATAAAATATTTTATTTTTTTGACAAAATTTGCTTTTGAGGCTTTCAGGGGGTCTCATGGGTTAATTTCGCACACTGCTCGGGAGAAGTGGTCCCACAAATGGCCCGATTATAGCACACAGACCTTCAAATGTGGCCCTTAACACCCGAAAATGTTTGAGCCAGAGTTTGTGGGTGAAGTGCTGCTGGACGACGACTTCCCAAAAGTCCTTCACCCGGCGACGTCCCCAAACAAATGGAGAACGACGCGGTCTCCCTCCAGCAAACTCCCGACAGCACTCGTAACATTAAAAATCTTCTTTTCCTTCTCCTCTTCAGGAGGGTTTTGTAGGCTGTGAACACTGACAAAATTGTAGCTAATGTTCTCCCAAGAGCTGACAGGTTCACCACTAAATTGTCCATGATGTTGAGTGTCAAATGTCAGCTGAGTGTCAACTGTTGTCATGGATACATTCACGCTCTCCTATGACCTAATCTCACGATGCACTCCTCCTCTCCCAATAATCGCAAAACAATAACTAGTGGAAACGGGCATAAATTTGCATTTGTTTTTTGCGCATTTTCACAAAATTCACTCTTAAATTCGATACATTTGGATGGAAACCCAGTTACTGACTAAGACCACAGGACTCCCTCTGACTGTGACCCTGCCTGAAATGATATACTCGGGGTAAAGTTTGACAGGGAAGGGGGTGGGAGGTACAATTGGCCTGACGTGATAGGGAAAGCTAGAAAGAGTTTGGGATGCTGGAGACTAAGGAGACTGACAATGGAAGGCAAGGTTTTAATCAAAAGCTGTGATTTTACCCTTGTTTTTACTACTCAGTTCTGTTTTTATCCTGCCTCGTAGAGTGCTTTTAGATCTAGATTGAACCCTTTTTTACTTTCTGTGGGCGTCCAAGTGGGAGCGGAAAAAGTAATGAAGATGCCAAAAACAAAGAGGAGGAAAAGTTTTCTCCGGACCTCCACTTGTTGTTAGGCAGCCAATACACTACACTGTCCCTGAAATATGCTACAGCTGGAGGGTCCCCACTCAACAATGGTAGGACCCCCAGGGGTACCAGGGCCTGAGGCATCTCCCATCCATGATAGTTCTTGGTGAGAACAGGGGCTACATTCACTACCAGGGCACGCCCAAGTTCTGCCACAAGTGTGGTGAGCATGGACACCTGGCAGAGGCTTGCCAAAATATTGTTTGTGGCAGATGCAGAGAAATTTGGCACTCCTTTGTGGAATGTCCCAATGGCAGAAAGTGAAATCTCTGTGGAGAGTCAGATCAGCTCTTCAGAGATTGCCCAATGTCATTTGCCAACAAACTGAAAGCCCAGAGAAACCAAGGACGGAAACTGAAAAAGAAAAAATAGATGCACAGCTAGTGCTCTATGGGGTGAGCTGGAGGAAAAAGACAACCAAGGAATTCTCCAAGCTCTGGCTCACCCTGGTCTCCATCAAAGGTGCTGCATGGACCTCCAGAAACCTGCTGGCAAGAAAGCACATAGAGATCCCCCCTGTGGTTACGAGCTGAATGGCCGCAGCGACGGTCCAGGAACTAGCCTTATTTGTTTGTGCCAGATGGCTATTATTTGATCATAATTTCAGCCACTATTTTAATCATTGAGAATTCCCAGAAATCACTTTTTCAATGAATTATACTGTATATAACAAGTTATTGATTTAGGCAACTTGCCCAACACTGCATAGTGTAATTAAAAGTGTAAGTCAAAAGGCACAGTACATCATCTGCTGTGGCAATGCAAAATTAAAAAAACGAGTAAATCCAATGTTCACATATGCCGCTTTGTACATGTCTGTTCCTTCAGACTGTAAAGAGTGACAGCTGAACTATTCGCCCCTAATTCTGCTGTCCATCCAGAATAACGGCACCACTGCAGGCTGATGATCCACTAATGGATGTCTCTGTGGGCACAAATTAATCAGTGTTAAAATTCCAAATATTAACATGTGACAGTGGAGGACTGTTAATAATGATGTGAGTGCTACAGACCTGTCACTGAATGACATTCCCTCATGTGTAGTCATGCTGAGAAATTATTTTCCAGCTTTATCTGTAGTCATGCAGTAAGAACATCATAATCACAAGGACGTGCTTGACTGAATACTAATATAAAGCAATTGCATCCCACTGTCTCAGAGTTACATTAAAAGTCAAGTGAAAAATCTTAGACCGATTTGCATTTTATTTAATCAACTTTCTATTCTTCCGACCTCTGAAGCAATGTGAAGCAGATTAGGGCGCACACGTGTGTCTGTGATACGACCTTCTCTGCATTTCTTTCTCCAATGCTTTCCATGAAGCAGGATAAGTAGTATGAAGTCCGGCCCAGAGTTCACAAAGAAGTGTGAATTGCCCTCTCAGGACCTCGGACCCCAGGGTACTGTGGCCTGTGTAGATGCAAATCTACATGCTTGTCTGCTAATTCACTCTACAGTCTCCTCATCCAGGGAAGAAGGAACCATCCTTGGACAATAGAATGTTATTTTTAAATTCTGTTTCATTTCAATGTGCCCGTTCAAAGATATCAATGTATTAATACATCACCATGAATGTATGTAATGCTTATTAGTTGCCACTTCTAACATTTGAATGAATAAATAATGTTTATCATGCATTTCTGAATGTGATATTGTATTCACCATGTACTTGTATCATTAAAAGCAGAGTGTGCCACCTTGTCAAATGTATAAACCTCAACCTCTTGACAGACATCAGTAATGATTTAAGGTAAATTACAGTTTGATATCTGAGGAGGTACACAAAAGGAGAAGTGTGATCTGTGATGACATCACACGTCACCTCCCAGTCTCAAGACTCCTTTTGAAGAAAGAATGAACTCTAAGGCCAGATAATGGGAGAGAATCACAAGGACAGCAACAAGAAGATATAGCCAGGAACTCTCTTCACTGCTGGACCCCCACAAGGGGGGACATCAGCCCCCAACCAGATTTCAGCTGCATGCTTGCAACAAGAGCAAGCATGGTGCACCAGAGGCATGCTGCACCTTCAATTCCAGACTCCACAAAGTCAGGAATGAAGAAAATAATGACTGCCTGTACAACTTTCCAAAGTGTGCATGAAATGAGAGAGCGAGAGATGCAGGACCCACACCAGCAAAGGCCGACTGGAGAATTACTGCAACGCCTCCTCCCTCTTCATCCTCCTTCCCCTGCCGCCTCGTCAGGTATACACATTTTTGCAGGGTTGAATAATATCGTTGATGGTTTACAGTTTACAGGTTCAGTAAGCATAGGCTAGGGTTAGATTCACTGAGTCCAAACTCAGATTTCCTGGTTTCTTTTGGTTACCATCAGGTTTCTCCATTCATCTTCTATTGTGTTGCTGAACACAGCACCATTTACATATGGTCCAACTAGAAATGCACGATACCCACGGTACCCACGCTACCCCGCGGTGCCAAATCGTAACGGTTCCTACTATACTAGAAATTCTACACGACGGTACTACCGTGGATTACTATACTACCGGTGCCAGTTTCCGCTACATAGCGGCCGCCTCTACTCTCCTCCCGGCTTCTCACTGCATGCTACTCCCTTGTAAACAAACCCACATGGCAACTACTGCAACCGAACTACACAGCTGCTGAATGAATGGCTGCTTGCCTGTTACTGGTGACGTCCGGGGATATGATAGGCTGTTTCCGCCGGAAATACCCCGGATGTGTTCTTGCCCCGCCCATTTCATCGAGGATGCATCGGTGGAGACTTGTGTGGACTTTGGGAAGTTACGTATCCCAGAATGTGTTTCGTGATAGCAATGGCCGAGGAGCGGACTCACAACTGTAAGTTACAAGTTTTTAATTTTTATTTTAATCAGTGAAAATAACCGGAAGTTGAAGTGCCGAAACCAGTGAAGGCGATGACGTCATCAAGTACGTTCATGTTCCAATTGCAGAAAGACCGTCCTCCCGTTCTCCCGTCCCCCGGGAGTTTGTTCTTCCAACTGAACTCCGCAAGTCCAGACTCCCGGAGTTCACAAGTTCGAACTTGGCGCACTGGGTATTGAGAAACGGCTCGTGTGTTTCTGCCGGCAAGAACAAACTCCACGGCAGAAGCACCGGGCCCGAGTGGCAAGTCTGCCGCGGCGGCGGCGTCAGTGGCACCACTAATTTTGCTCAAAAAACCAAACTCCAAAAGTCACATTTGGATCTATTTTGGCTTTAAACAAGGCACAGACGGTAAAGCAATAGACGATGGCCGTCCACTGTGCAGGCGCTGCCACCAAGCTATCCACCTTATTGCTAGCCCCCATGATGCCTTGCGTGAACTTCCGGTCGCGTTTGTTTACATGGTTACGGTAGGCGCTAATCCGGTTTTCATGAGGGTTAGAGAGGTAAAACGTGGGAACATCAGCTGTCAGAGCTTAAACGAGACAACATTACAATTCCGTTGCCTACTCGTATAGAGGGGTGGGAGGATGACATGAAGAAGTGGCCTAAGATAACATACAGTTGCATTTTTAGCTACATTCAACCTCAAAACACCTGCAGTGTTGTCACCCAGATTTATATATCAAATACCAGGTTAGTTTGCCCTGTTTATTTTCTCATTGGCTAATATTAGGCTATATGCTCCGTGTACAGGCTGAGGAATGAAGAGTTAAAAGGATGTCAAAGTATGACTAGACACACAAACATGCAGAGAAAAGGCCAGTGGATTTGTTTGTTTTTTTCAATTTTAACTTTTTAATAAATGTTATTCATAAAAATATTTGTTTCAGTCTAATTCCTACTCCACCAGTGTTATGTTTATCATGCACCAAACAACATTATAAGTAATTAATAAGTATTTATAACTTGTACAAATACATCGCAGTTCATAAAAATAATAATAAAAAAAGGCTGCAGTATCGCGATAATACCCGGAACCGTGATACTTTGTCTGGTATAGTATCGTGGTTACTCATTTTGGTATCGTGACAACTCTAGGTCCAACCCTCGAAGCTCTGTCTTTGTGTAATGTCTTGTCGCCATAGTTTAATTTGTGTTTTGTCGTTATTTCTTTAGGTAGATAAATGTTCGGCCATAAAGCCATCGTTTGTGGTTTCTGTACATTTTGATCACTGAACACATTCAGATTTTGCTAATGCTTTACATAAATTAAAATGTATTATTTTCCCTGAGATATGTATATGTACACACACATATTTCCACATCCCACAGATGCTTGATGGATTGGGATCTGGGGAATTTGGGGATTGGATAAATGCCTTAGGCTCTTTGTTGGGTTCACTAGGTGATTCAATAGCAGCTTTTATGGCAGGGCACAATGTCTGACCGCAATTTGGGAATGCTGTTGCCATGAGGTCGTTTACATGGTCTACATTGGTGTTTGGTGGGTGGTGTGTGACAAGTAGGATCCACATGAATGCCAGGACCCAAAGCTTCCCAGGAGAACAATACATTGTACAAGATAATCAAAGTTAATCAATTCACCTGTCACTGATTTTAATGTTGTGGCTGATTGGCGTATGCCTCGTCCTCCTACCACCCTCTAAAGTTTCCCTAATGAACTGAAAATAACAAAGGTGTATAAAGGGGCTTGGGCATCAAGAGGTTCACTGAAGATGAACAACAAAAGAAACCTGCAGGCATCAGGCTATTGCAAAACTCAAGGCCAAATAACACTAAGCACAGCCCTGATACAGGTCAGTTGTTGACCTAGCCGAACAGTGACTTTTGATAGTCACTTAACTTGGTTGCAGAATTCTCAAAGTTTCCCTTAATCATGAAGAACAAAGGACAGCAAAGAAATCTCAAGAGGGCCCAAACAAAATGGCAATCTGATGTCTGCAGTATGTCAAAGATGGAATCAAAATGACCCAGGTGTGCCATTCCCCACCTCTCTTAAGCCTTCACAAACAGCGTCATCACACCCTGATTGGCTGTGAGGGGAATGCCCCAAGCTGCTCTCACTCACTAATTAGGAGCTAGTCTCCACAGCCTGCACAACAGGTGATCTGAATTTGCTGCAATCAACCCAGAGGTATTTAGACAATCAGCCAAAATATAAGTACCAAATAATGGGACTGCTACAGCACATTTGTGTATTTGGTTGTGTGTATTTGGAGTGTTGTGTGTATTATTAGCATGTCTCTGCATCTGTAGTGTGTTTCTGTATTTGGTTGTTTTGTGTGTATGTGAAGCAAATTTCTGTATTTGGTTTTGTTGTGTGTATTTGCAGTATGTTTATGTATTTGGTTGTGTGTATTTGTAGCGTGTTTGTGTATTTGGTTGTGTTTTGTGTATTTGTAGGGGGTTTTCTGTGTTTGGTTGCGTTGTGTGCATTTGTAGTGTGTTTCTGTATTTGGTTGTGTAAGTGTGTATTTGTAGTGTGGTTGTGTTGTGTGTATTTGTAGTGTGTTTCTATATTTGGACATGTGTGTTTGTAGCTTGTGTGTGTATTTGCAGTGGGTTTCCCTAAATGCGGTGCATGTGTTGTCAAATTTATGAAAATGTTTTCTTAATTTGCTTGTATTTTGTATATTTGCATGTGTTTTATTAAAAGGTGCACTATATAGTTTTGGGGAAGAAATGCTAATCAGACGAGAAAGATCTTCATTGACTGATTTTTTTTCTGCCTAAACAAACTAAATAAACAAACTTTATTTGTTTTCAAAGAAATAAAAAAAATCAAAGATTTGTAAAGTTTGAGGAAATGTCTTGACCTCGGGAAAACAAACTGGGCTTGGGAATCAAAGGATTCAGTAAAGATAAACAACAAAAGAAACCTGCATGTGTCAGGCTATTGTAAGGCAAGCAAAAGTCATGTACAATTAGCACTACACATTGCACATACCGTTTCAAGCATTTGTAACTTAAAGTAAACATTAATGGATTTTCAGGGCAAAAGCTGTGCGCTTCTCAGTCCAACCATGAAACCACTTCCCCTCTGCCGCTCCTCCCTTATTGAAATTACTGGAGATGGCAAGTTACCGTGCGGCGGTGTGAAAAAACCCTTTAGTCCGATTATCTGAGAGGACACTGGATAAATGTTGTTTCCAAATGGTTCATACAGTTGGCGTTTGTTTCAAATGAGGCAGCTCAAATGGAGGTAGTATTTTTGTGGAAACTGGGTCTTACGCCTTGGTATAAAATGGCTATGTTGCAAAGGCAGCACAGAAGAAGCTTCAGTCATTTGTCACTGCTTGATTCCACTGGGCATGTCTCTGTAACCTCTTCAGTGCGACACAATTTTTTTCCACCCTCCAAGCTGCTTCATACCCCTCTGGGAGCATATCAGAAGTAGAGAGTCATGCTTGCCTGATTGCTCAGATTGTGTTTATTTATATAATACCAACAAAGAATGAACAACTGGTCAACTTGATGATGAATAGCTGAATGGACTACACTAGGTTCACCTTATAGTCCATTTCGGTGTCTCATGGTCATCAGTGTTTGCTCAGTTTTCATGGAGTTGGCTCAGTTGTCATAAGAGGAGACACTACAGATGAATAGGGAACATTTTTAACTAATATACAGTACTGCGCAAAAGTTTTAGGCAGGCGTGAAAAAATGCTTATCATACGCCTCCCTGATGGTATTGCATGATGGATAAGTATCTGCCTGTATTTCTCAGCATTGAGGACACCATTAATCCTGACCAAATCTCCAACTCCATTTGCAGAAATGCAGCCCCAAACTTGCAAGGAACCTCCACCATGCTTCACTGTTGCCTGCAGACACTCATTACTGTACCGCTCTCCAGCCCTTATATATATATATGTATATATATATATATATATATATATATATATAGCTATTCAGCTATCTTACCCTAATTAATGCAGTGATTTGCTTCCATTTCTTAAACAACCATGTTGGAAGTCATATCCTGTGGTCATGGAGAAGATGTTACTCTGTTTCAGAAAGGTGAAATTATTGGCCTGCATCAAGCAAAGTAAAACTGTCCAATGCATTATTAAAACCTGGAAGGATAGTGGTGAAAATCATCTTCGAGGAAGAAATATGGTCAGAATATGGTCATGTGGCCTGATGAGTCCAAATTTACCTTGTTCCAGAGTGATTGGCGCATCAGGGTAAGAAGAGAGGTGGATGAAGTGATGCATCCATCATGCCTAGTGCCTACCGTACAAGCCTGTGGGGGCAGTGTTATGATGTTGGGTCGCTTCAGTTGGTCAGGTCTCGGTTCAGCAATGTTACATGCCCAGAAATGAGGTCAGCTGACTACTTGACTATACTGAATGACCAGGTTTTTTCCACCATTGGATTTTTTCTTCCCTGATGGCACAGGCATATTCCAAGATGACAACGCCATGATTCATCGGGCTCAAATTATGAAAAAGTGGTTCAGGGAGCATGAGACATCATTTCCACACATGGATTGGCCCACAGAGTCCAGACCTTAACCCCACTGAGAATCTTTGGGATGCGCTTGAGCCTAGGCAGCGGCCCGACTCTCCCATCACCAATACATGAAAAATGAATGCAACTCTGAACAGACAGAAATAAGAATGAAATAAATGTTGTGACACACACAATAATCACAAACTTGTGACAGAAAATTCTGTAAAACAGCCTTATCGTCATGCTACATATTTACAGCATGTCGTTAAACTCTTGGAAGCATGGTCCCAGTTTACACAATGGCACTGCACAGGTGGACCATCTAAAAGTTGTCTCTAAAACCTTGCTCACACTTTGCCCGCCATCAATTTCTCTGAAAAGCAACACACCATCTTTTGCGTCCACCAAACTTGACAAGAGAATGACCTGGCTTCAAATTTCTTATAATAACCGGATCCACAGCACTGCCTACCACACCCTTTGCCTCCTGCCTTCTCCCATTGTAGCCATTACACAGGACATGGACAAGCTTCAGCTTGAAGGCTTTGAGGGAGAAGGGCTTCAGATTACTGGGTAAATGCCTCTGCAGGTTCACCCACACAATGTAGGCATTGATGATGGATATGTTAAGCATTCTCCCAAAAACATATTTCCACCACTTCTTGCCTGACATAGTCACACAGCTGGTCCAGATGGTAAACTTCCCCCATCTTGATATTGCAGTCAACAACCAATTCAGGAACAGTAATCAAATCATCCTGTTAAAACTTGGTTGCTGGTTTCATCAAATCATCCCCTGGTGAATTTGTGGTGACACTTCTCGATTGTCTCTCCAGCAGCAAATCAGTAGATCTCCTACTGACCACTTGATACTCTGGCCTCTCACTAGTTTGCCATTTGTAATGGTCCTGGCAAAGTCCCTTCTGTTTGGTCTGATGGTACCACAGTAGTAGGTATCGGCATACAGTAGATCACTTGCAAGGGAGATAGAAGAAAAAGTTGTCAGCATACAAGTGGTGGTGCGAGAACAGGTAGCCTTTTATCAGTCTCATGACAATACACCAATCCAAGTTCAGCCTCTTCTTGTGCTTCCTTCCTGCCTGTGTACATGCTAAATGCCAGGCAGAATCCAGTGAAACAATCACACAGGCGCCACAGCCTGATGCCCCACTTGACTGGCTTTTTGGACATGTACTGTTTCTAGGAGCCGATCATCAAACTTTAACATCACCTCATCGACAGAGAGCTTGCCTGGGATGCAGCAGCTTTGGAAAGTTTTCCTCAAGGATGTGGAGGAAAGGCCTCATCTTGTGCAACTTGTCAGACTGATTGGAAAAAGCTGGATCTGTCATTTGTATGAATTTGCAAAGCTGCTCAAAGTAGTTCTGGGGCATCTTGTGGGAGATGTATGGGACTATAGCTTGTGGATGCCCATGAGGATGCTGATGCCAATGAATGCTTTCATTTCAACAACAAATCACTGAAAAAACAGGAACCTACAAGTTGTGTAAATAAACTAAGACCATCCCCCAGGGTTGTCTGAATCCCAGGCTCAGTGGTGCAAGGCTGAATATTAGGATTCTGGTGCAGAAGAACGGGACATGTCCCGCTATTTACAGATGGTGATTGATTTATGTGATTTTGAGCAAAAAAACTTGAACTTAGAATGTCTTTGTCACCTTCCACAATTGTATTGTTGTGGGCAGTGTTTTATATAGAAAATCGGCACATTTATTTGTGTAAATTTACTGAGTATAAAAACACTGTGATTAGGCCAGTACTCCAGACTGACTCTTCATCACACTTCCCCCAGGAAAACAGTGTCTGTCCCCGGCAGTGAGAGCTGGGTAGGTCCCGATGTTTACTGATGTTAATTATGTGATGTGATTTCAAGCAAAAGTCCTCATCTGTGTCTTAATAACTTTCCACGGTGCATGGTGGGTCAAGATTTCTCTCACAACATAATATAACGGCATCCATAAGATCATAATACCAGGGGTGTTTATCTGGCGGAGCCACTGTTTTGAGACTGGCTGGGAACACATGAAAAAATGTTATGATGTCAAAGTAATGATGTCTATTTACAGTTCCATTTATTGATGACAACTTGATGTGTCTTAAATCCACCATTCAGGATTTTATTTTGCGTGTTTGTTTTATGTCAATATCCCAATCAGTGTAACTATAGTTAATTGAAGCAATAAAATCCCTAGTGCCTGGTGTCTTGAAAGAGAAAGTTGGGTTGCACAGCTGGCCTACATGTACCAGGATGCATTGCATGCAACCTCCTGACACTCCCCCTAAATACTTCCTAAACCTGCCCAGAGCGAGAAGGCGGGCGTTTCAAATGGGACTGTGTACAAAAAGGCATCTGAAATAAGTTGATTGCCAGTAAAGAGGAAGAAGAGAATAAATGTGACGAGGTCATCATAGTACTATATATAGTATATATATAGTATATATATATATATATACTATATATATACTTCATAGACTATATATTTGTTTATATTTGGTTGTGTTGTATAATACACAGTTTATTTAACTAATTTCTCTGCATCTTTTTGAGACAAAATGTTTCCTAATTTATGCAATGTTCCGTAGGTGGAAGAAGGCAGTCCTTGAAATGTGTTTTATGTGGGAGTTGAAGGAGGAATCATGATCAAAAATAACTCCCAGATTCACTGTGGTGCTGGAGGCCAGAGTAATGCCTTCCAGAGTAGCTATATCATTAGATAATGTGTCTCAAAGATATTTAGGGCCCAGCACAATAATGTCTATTTCATTTGAGTTCAGGAGCAGAAAATTGCAGATCGTCCAGGTTTTTTATGTCCTTTATACATGCCTGAAGTTTAGGTAACTGATTAGTGTCATCTGGCTTTTTGGAAGTATAATTGTATATCATCTGCATAACAATGAAAATTAATGTGTTAATTAATGAATGTTTTCTAATGATGTTACCTAAAAGAAGCATCTATAATGTGAATAGTATTGATCCGAGCACAGAACCTTGTGGAACTCTAACTAACTAACTTACTAACTTTGGTATGCAGTGAGGATTCATTGTTAACTTGTACAAACTGAGATCAATCTGATAAATAGGACTTGAACAAGCTCAATGAAGTTCCTTTAATACCAATTAAATGTTCCAGTTTTTGTAATAGGATGTGGTGTTCAATAGTGTCAGATGCTGCACCAAGATCTAACAAGACTAGGACAGAGACAAGACCCTCGTCAGATGCAATTAAGAGATCATTTGCAACTTTAACCAATGCTGTTTCAGTGCTATGCAATCTAAAACCTGATTGGAGATTCTCATATAAACTATTGTTATGTAGAAAGTCACACAGCTGATAGGCAACTGTTTTCTCAAGACTCTTAGAGAAAAAGGGAAGGTTAGATATGGGTATATAGTTAAAACCTCTGGATCAAGTCAGGCCAGTTTTTTGAGAAGCGCTTTCATTACAGCTACTTTAAAGGACTGTGGTACATATCCTGTTAATAGAGACAGATTGATCATGTCGAGTATAGAAGTGCTAAGTAAAGGTAGAGCTTCTTTAAGCAATTTAGTTGGGATTGGGTCTAACAGACACGTTAGTGATTTAGATGAAGAAACTATTGAAGTTAGCTGGTGAAGGTCAATGGTAGAAAATAATTCTGGATATATATCTGGTTTTACAGCTGTCTTTGAGGTTTCTGTGTTAGAGGCTAAATTGGTACCATCTGAGGTCAGATGGTAATGAATTTTATCATGAAGTCATTACTGCTGAGTGTTATAGGAATACAAGGATCAATAGAAGTATAACTCTCTGTCAGCCTGGCTACAGTGCTGAAAACAAACCTGGGGTTGTTCTTATTTTCCACTATCAATGTTGATTAATAAGCTGCTCTGGTATTACTTTCTTTTAAAATTGTAAGGCTTTTAGCCAGGCTGGTCCAGCTTCTTCCAGTTTGGTAAAACACCATTTCCTTTCAAATTTTCATGATGTCTGCTTTTATATGCACATTTGGGGGTTGTACCATGGAGCTAATCTCTAATGCTTTATTGTTTTCTCTTTTAGAGGAGCAATGGAGTCAAGTGTCATTCCCAGAGGGCCTGCTATCAACAAGATGATCAATCTGGGAGGGACTAAGATTAGCACAAGAGTTGACTATTATGTTTTGACATGACATTGAATAAAATGTAGCTACAGCATTGTCAGACAGACATCTAGAAATATTTTTTTTGCCTTGTGGCATGTAGTCCAGAAATAGGAATTCAAAAGTTATTATATAATGGTCTGATAACAGAGTATTACGTGGGAAAACTATTAAATGTTCAATGCCATATACCAGAACAGGGTTGAGGGTGTTACTAAAACAGTGAGTGGGTTCAGGTACACACTGACTGAAGCCAACCGATTCAAATAATGAGGTAAATGCAGTACCAAGACTATCATTATCAATGTCCATGTTAATATTAAAATCACCCACTATAATTACTTTATCTGTTTTAAGGACTGGACTTTTGACTGGAGAGTTCAGATAAAATTTCAGAATAAGGACCAGGAGTACAACACACTATAACAAACAGAATTGGCTGGATTGTTTTTCTAGGTCGGCTGAGAAAGACTAAGAGTAGGGCTTTCGAATGAGTTATAATCAAGTTTAGGCAGTGTTGGGAAAGTTCACTTTCTACATGAACTAGTTCAAAGTTCAGTTCACAGTTCCAAAAATGAACTAGTTCAAAGTTCTTTTTTTGTTCTATATGTCACTGCGAGCTATTATTTTTCAAAATTATTGCCACAGCCCATATAGAACCACAGACAGCAATTATTTTATCAGTTTTAACACTGAAACTGCAGGTCTCCGACAATATACTGCAAAACCAGGTTGTCCAGCTGCAGCTGGGAGATGAAGACAACAGAGTCGCTACTGGACACTGTTAATGCGATTAGGGTGCTAGAGGATTTGTTTTGGCTCGCCGTTGCTGTGTCTTTTGATTTTTATTCACTCGCACATACCTTGAAAGGCTAGCCGGGTGCGTTAGTTCAATGTGCCGTTTCAGGTTTGCTGTTGACGTTGTTGATGTACGGAGTTGCTTCTTGAAACCCGGCAGGCAAAGTTTACACAAAAAGGTAAGATTTTTCCCACCTGTATCATCACTGACCTTTTCATAAAATTGTTTTAAAGGGGACATACTATGCAACACTCACTTTTTCCTTGCTTTAGTATGTATATTTGCGTATCCGGAGTGCCTCCCCACCCCTTAAGCATGAGTTTTGACAACTAAGTCAATATTTTGTACCTGGCAGAGTCAGGAATTGAGTCTCTAAACGAGCCGTTTGGATTTCACCCGGATTGTTACATAACAGTCCGGGTGATTTGAATAATCCAGCCCTTGCGCTGGGTATCTCCTCCCACAGTACGCCAGCTACCCGAATGAGGATCCGCCATTTTCTCGTTCTCGCTAACTTGTACGCGACAGCCTGACCGCTACCATGTATAACCCGAAAGCCAAGCACTGCTGCTCTGTCGTCGGATACACGGATCCTGTTTCGCTACATCACCGAAGAGGATATCAGAGCGAAGTGGCTACTTTTTATTTATCAGGGTCCCAGCTTCAGTGAGCAGAAGCGTTATGGTCTGTGCCAGTCACTTCACGCCGGACTGTTTCAGCAACCAGGGTGGCAACGACATTGTCCCTTAAAAGATGGATCCATACCCACTGTCAATGATGGAACTGTAAGTATTTAAAAAACAGTATAGTTTGTGTTACTTTGGCTGTTTAGCACATGAGCTAACGCTAACCGTGGATGTAAATATGAGGCTGAACTAACATTACATGTGAAGTTATCAACGTTGGGCTTACTGGCCGTAGGATTCACGATAATGTTAATGATACGAAACGTTAATTTGTCATATCAGCACTCTTTTAAAACATGACGGTGAATTGAGAAAATGAATTAGGATATTGAGATTTTATCACTTCTAACCGGCCGGTGAACCACTGCTCGGCCATGAACATGGGGAGGAGACGGGGTGAAATGTCTCAGTTGTTCGCGGACAGTGAGCTGCTGCTCGGCGGTGAACAAACAGAGGAGACGGGGTGACATCGTCTCAGTTGTGTGTGTCAGTTGTTCGCGGACGTTTCGCTGCTGTTCCGCGGTGAACACGCAGAGGAAACGGTATGAACTGGTCTCTGTTATTCACGGCCAGTGAGCTACATTAATTCATTAGCATGGTGTGCTAAAGGACAGTGTGTAAGCAAACTTCTAGAAGAGTGTTTTGTCTGAATGCACTGCTGACTGTGTGACAGCCCAAGGGGCTGCTGTAGTTGGGCAGATGTCATGGTTCTGGGAGACTGTCCTCTGACCATTTTTCTGTGTGTTGGTATACATGTAATACGTGTAGCCTTAGTCGTAGCGTTAGCTGTAGGCTACAGCTAACGGTACAGCTAATGCTACAGCCTGTAGCGTTAGCTGCTGGCATGAGAGACCAGACCTGAGAGCACCAAAACGTTATCTGCAGTAAAGCAATCACTACTTTGTTTTGGAGCTGGAGACAGGGGCTACCTGCTACATGTCTGCTGTGCTACTATCAGTTATATGCAGACATGGACACAGAAAAGCTGCTTCGCGCTGTGTATTGCTCGTTGTTGTTGTTTTTTTTTGGTTTTTTTTCCTCAATTTTATTGAAAGTTGCTGTGTATCGCTTGTTGCCATGGTCACGTGATGCCGTCCTCACGTCTTCCGGCCAGCAGGAAGAAGTGGGCGGTGCACGCAGTAGCTCATTAGCATAAAAGGGAAAGGCACTGAAACCGGCCGCTTAGAGCAGGGCTGTGAAACTGGTGTGTAAACAACCCTGCTGTGCTCAATCCTTCGTTTTTTTCGACCAAAGCATGTTACTATCATTCCATTTAGACATCAAGGACCCATGTCAACAAGCAGAAATGAGCATAATATGTCACCTTTAAGTAATCATACGAAGATGCCGTATAAATGGTGGAGGCAGAGTCTGAGGTAGTGCTGCTGTCTTCATTTGTTTTTGACTCCATGCTTCGCATTATGATGATGCATGCGGCGGTGCGACTCTGTGGTGGCTGGTGTTGCCAGATTGGGTGGTTTTCTGCTACATATCTGCACCTGTTTACGGTGTGTTGTAGCCGGGTTTTCGTCTGGAAGGCTCGATCGAAATCTGGCACTCTCTTGAACGAAGTTAAACTGAGAGAGTGCCTTTCACAAGCGCCAGAATGAACGCGTTCACAATAATGTTCATCAGGTAGAAATACAGTACGTTCAGTTCATGTTCGCCCAAAATATGAACGAGTTCATGAACGATCGTTCACTGAACGCGTTCAGGCACAACACTGAGTTTAGGGTCAAATATGGCTGCAACTCCAACACCTTGGTCAGTTCCTGGCGCCTGTGTCACGGCTGTAACGTAACATAAACATGCCTAGAGGAATCTGCCAGTTAGTTTGGTAAAAGAGAGAAACTTGAATTCATACGGTGTATGCTTGTATTTTTCAGCTCTGAATAAGGAAAATAGGCGTAAACATTTTCCTTTCTTGGCATTGTGTGAGTATATTTTGTTTACGTATCAGACTAAGTAGTGAACTCGCTGCTGGCACATACTTCCCAGCCGAAACTACAGAGGCCATCAGACTAGACAGCATGGCCTCCCAGATAGCAAAACATGATTAAATCAACATTGAGATATTGTCAGGCTGAAGATTGTAATCAACATTGATATCAGACATTGAAATATACATTGAAAGTGCTCGCTATGATCAACATTGAAATAACATTGAATTTCCAATCAATTCTGACAATGAATCAACCTTGATTCAACTATGATATGATCAACACTGAAAGAATGTAGAATTGAATCAACATTGATTCAACTATATATATATATATATGCATTGCATTATACATTGAAACAAGGTTATTATTAAAAGGACCATTTCAACCTTCCTTTGTATGTTTTTAATATGCCTCATTAAAAACTCATTAAAAATTAGATTGGCTATTTCAATTCTTTTTAAGAAACCAAGGTTGAGAACAGCTGCTTTACTGCATGCTCTATGAACAAAAAAAAAAACCCCAACAAAACAGACTATTATTCAATAAGTTATTTATTAAATATTCAAAAGCAATTACACTTTTGTACTTTTTCTTTAGAACACACCTTTTCCTGCCTGGCTTAGGTGGAGATTTATCCATTTGCCCTGAAACTCCAGGGGACACAAACATGGCAAATGTAGTAGCTTCAAAGTTTCAACTCATTTGTCCTTCTAACTCTTTGCCTTTAATTTTCTTGGTACCCCGCCACTCCTCTCAGGTGTGTAACGCAGCCACTTCTGCAGTGCATCCCTGTATTGCAATTCTGTCAACTTGCGGTCAAATTGACGAGCAGCCGCTGAAACAAAGAAAAAAAAAAAGTATGAAGTTGTAAAATTTAAAATACGAAAGCTGCAGTTCCATTCCAAAGTGACACAAATGTCCAGTGTGTCCTTTTTAGTGTACTAGATTTTCAGGTGGACTTCAACTATTTTCAACCCTATCTTCATATAGTTGATCCAAACTAATACAAACAATGGCACAGTTTATGTCTACTATGTGTCTCAGAGGAGGGCAGTGGACAGTTCTGAAACCGGCCTACCAGTGACATCACAGCAATGGTCATTTTCAATGTCCAATAGCTTAAAATTATGTCACTGGTAGGCCGGTTTCAGAACTGTCCACAGGCTCAGACGCCCTCTGAGACGCAGAGCGAGTAGACAGAAATGGTGCCATCCTATTGTGAGCGTTAGAGCAGTGGTACTCAACCTGTGGGTCGGGACCCCCACATGAATCTGGGGGGTGTCCCCAGATGACAGTGAAGTGACAATTTAAGGACTTTTAAGACATTTTTAATACCTCAGAAAAAAAGAGAAGAAATAATACCATTAATGCATCAAAAGTAATCAACAAATTAGAGTACCTCTATAGATGTCTATAGAGGTGGAAGAGACAGTCCACCTGAAGTCTTATATTTGCGAGATGTACAATGACAATAAATGGCTAATCTATTCTATTCTATATTTGCTAGCGGAACACAGGCCTGATTGACACCGCAGGAATGATTAAGCTGAGCTCAGTGGATTCCTCTTTAAGAAAGAGGCAAAAATTGTGAAAATAGCCGATCTACAAGCTCCCAGCGCCTTCACATTGCGAGCTTGTAGATCGGCTATTTTCACAATTTTTATCTGTGGAACCGAGTAAAACTAAATGCAATGCCTCAACACCAACAATTCTAAGTGCTTGTCAGGGTGGGGGGTCCCCAGTTCAATTATTATTCTAAGGGGTCCCCAGGTCAAATGTGATTATTTTGGGCCTGAAATGGTTGAGAACAACTGCATTAGAGGACCACTTATATGAAGATAAACGTTGGAAATGGATGAAGTGCTTCTTTAAGAGTGGATGCATTTTCTTCCCCATGGAATGAGCCTTTCTATGGAGGACCAACTCTGCCATAATTAACAATAAATAAATAAATGAAAAAAATACCTAAATATGCCATAAATTAATTAATAAATAAATACTATTTATGGCATATATTTAGGTATTGAGTGATTTATTTATTTATTTTTAATTATGGTAGAGTTGGTCCTCCATATTTATCAGGCTCCCTCCATGGTGAGGAAAATGCATCCATTCTTATTTACCTCAGATAGAAGTTTAAAATACTTATGAATTAAATTCAAAATCCGTCATCAAAAATGCCAAATCCGTTAGTATTGTAAAGTAGTAAACCTAGTATTTTGATGTGCAGACTCACCAAACATGCAGTCCTGCATTAACGTGTCCTTGAAAGCCGTCTTTGGTCCCTTTCCCGCCCAGTTGAAGATGCATGCTACACGGTTTGCCATGGTAGCGGATAGCATTCGCCGGATCATATTTTCGGCATTGGTCCCTCCGACTAATGCCAAGTGGGTAATCTTAACAGATTAGAGAGAAAATGGTTAGTTTGCTAAAGTGTACAATGTGCCATGTCAAATGGATAGAGTATTGCATTTAAAGGGATAGTTCGGATTTTTTGACATGAGGTTGTATGACATCCTCACCATCAGATGGGCATCAGCAGTGACTTTTCCCCCACTGCATCCTGTGAGCGGAGTTCTTGCCCGGTTTCAGCGTTGCAGAAAGTAGTTCCGGCTAGTTGCTGGGGTCACGGAGATAAAGCGTTTTGCACCGTTTACATGCTCGGAAGGAGACCGCTGCGACGCAGAGAAGACACGTCGCAGCAGTCTCCTTCCGCCTCCTTCAGCTGATGAAAAGGTGTGCCCAGTGATACGAAGGGAAGGAAAATAGTGCTGGATGATTGCGAGGTCGGACTTTTTTAGGGCCAAGAATTCGTGATGCAAATGTATTACTCTTTTGAACGCATATTGCTTTTTGAAGCAAAACGCTTTATCTCCGTGACCCCAGAAACTAGCCAGAACTACTTTCTGCAATGCCAAAACTGGGCCAGAACTCCGCTCACGGGACGCAGTGGGGGAAAAGTCACTGCTGATGCCCGACACTGATGGTGAGGATGTCATACAACCTTATGTCAAAAAATCCGAACTATCCCTTTAATGCCTCCACACCTACAATTCCTGACAATAAATGTAAGAAAATAAAAATGGTTCACCATCTTTCGACGGACTGTTTCCTCCTTCAGTGCAGCTTCAGCCTCATCAAACTGCTCCTCATTGGTGAGTGGCAGAACAATGGGGAAGGGCTCCTCTCTCTGTGATTCAGGACCCGCTCCAGGAATATTCATGGAGGATTTAGCGATTTCAGCCTTTATAAACTGAATGTCCCGTGACATTTGCTTCACCTCCATGAGTAGCTCCGTGAGCATCTTGGTGTTTTTGTTGGCAGCAATGTCTTGGAAGAAAAGCAATTGGTTTTACATTACATTTCAAGGATAGATTGACCATTTTCAATCATTTAGAATGACACCAAGCAACTCACTGATGTTTGCACCCCTAACTTATAGTAACCATTAAGCACTTAAATGTTTAGCCTAACAAAGACAGTCATGTCACAAGGGACATGTTTCTCAATTCAGATGGCATCAGTAAGGTTAAGAAGTTGATCAGAAAATGATACTTGCCTTGCAACATTTGGCTGGGCTCCCTTCCATGGAATCTTCCCCGTAGTGTTTCTGGAGCTGAACCTTTAAGAAACCGACAACATGGCATCACACATGGCATTGCACATTAGGTCATTGTGTATTGGGGGGGAAATGGGCATATAGCTATCTTTACCCAGGCCAGGTGATCTGAAGTCAGCTGATGTGGAGCCATTTGCGTAGCTGGGACTGATGTCTAAAAGAAATGATACACAGTAATTACATTGAACATGATTTGTGGAATTTTGCACAGACAACATTTCTACATTTAAGATGAGAAATACATACCATTCCTTGCTTGCTCTGATGGCACAGTGTGGTAGGGACTCGCGTTATACATTGGCATTTCTAGAGACATACAGACACAGACAGAAATAACAAAATAAGGTAAATAAGCACAATCAAAGTTGTTATGAATGAGCACCATATAGCAAGTGTACCTAGCTCCATATAGTTACTTTCCAACTTTAGATAAAGGAGACCTGTGGGATGAACATATTTATTCAAAAAATTTAAAAAAATGATGTTGCTATATACTATACATAGCAACAACAACCCCAAAAGGGGTCTCCAGATTGAAAGGTATAGTTACATATAGGGGTTCCCGGTCTAAATGGGTTAAAAGTTCATATAAAATGCAATGTGTAAAATGTTTTATGATACAGTATGAAGGCCCATAGCCTCATACTAAGGATGCCCAGATTGATTGGCCATCGAATGGCATCGTTTGAGATTGGTTGGCATGTCTGGTGTAAAATTAATTAAAAAAAAATGTGATGAGAATGTGTTAGTTAACTCACCTTTATAGCCCTGGGGGTGGTGATGGTGATTGCCAGCAAAGTCTAAGAAGAGGACAATCAAATTATTCAAGAGGATTTAACTTGGAGTAAAAGAAAAAAGCGTGGATACAATTTATCAAGACTGTGTATATGTTTTAAAGTTTAAAGAGACTTAAAGACACTTTAGACTCAATAAGAGTGGCTGAGGGCATCACATAGCCATATGTAGCCTATTTGTCTACTTACCATCATTACAGAGGTCTGGTGACTCTAGCTCTGTCAAAAAGTCTTCACAGAAGCCTAAAATGAGAGAACACAAAACATAAACTATGATTGCTATAACTCAGCCTCCGAGTAGCTTCCTCCAGAGGCTAAAAGAAGGGAACACAAGACAGAAATAGAGCTGTAACTTTTTAACACATATCACATGACTGATATGTTTGCATGTATTGACAGAGGAACTAAATGCTTGTAAATTAAAGCTCACATGCAATTACATACCACTGCTTGCATCTGGTAGTTGTAACAGTTAATGTCATAACTGACAGTGTCACCACTGTACCTGGAAAGTGAATAGCAGGTGGCTTGGCAAATTTTCTCTTCACACTGCTAGTTTCTGGCTCCCCATCTGACTCCATGTACACAGGATTTGGCCTTGAAAATAAAAATCAAACATTCCCAGCAATTGAAAGAATTTTAAATAGAATTACATTAAATGAGCAAGCCTTGAGATAGACATTGTTCTCGGGTCAGGAGCCCATCGCCCGTTTCTGTGAAATGAGGCGGATTGACATACAAGTACACATAGACATGACACTAGTCTATCACAGGACAGACATCCAATCCAACCCTCAAAGCTTAGCGCCAAGCAGGTTCGACTATTTGTTATGACTCGGCCGGAGATCGAACCCTGACCTCATAATCTCAAGGTTGACACTCACCACAAGGCAGCGGCATCTAGGTGTAGGCTAATTTACTAAGCACATTTGGTTGAGGAATTCAACTGTACCTTGTTTTTCTTTTCCGACATACATCTGCTCCCTCCTCTGATTCCAAATCAGTGGTCGGACATCCAGTAGTGACATACTTTTCTTCATGTCGCTTGGCCTTTTCAAATGAGTCTGTAAAAGAACAGGCAGAAAATACAGTATACCATTTTAAGAAGTATGATAAACAATGTAATATAAACAGAGTTTTGCAAATGGCAATCAGATTTTAATTCAAATACATATCTGTTTAGTTACCATCTGCCAAATGAGGTTACTAACTACCAATATATCTTATACTCTACCCCAACACACCCACAATTAATGGTTCTCCTTAGATACCAGAAAGGAGAACGAAATGGCATCAAGGTTGCCACTTCAATTAACCTGATTGACTAGTCCCATTTGTGACCGATAAAAGTAATGCCATTCATTCTGTCACAAATGGGATTGACACGCTTAGATATGGAATAATTCACATCAGACAATAGTGATGCAGTGACTACTTACCACAAGTAATTAAGAGCCGAACATTCTCATACGTGGTCCATCCTTTACAGGGCATCATGTTTTCTTTAAGGGCCATAATTCATGTTTTTGGGGGGCCAGGACAATGTGCTTTCCTTTGGATTGAACCAGCTGGAAAGAACTGTTGCAGTTCCGCCATTTGGAAATAGTACCAATGACCAAAGCACCACCTCACTTTCCATTCTGTGTACAATAAATTCAATTAGAATATAAATGATAAAAATACATGAATCATAAGATGTCATAAACTAGCTATGCTACTGCATATGAGCTATTGGAATAGCTATGAGGCTATTTCCCTCTGACTCTGGATACAGAACACATTTACGTCTAATACAGCTAAGTTTACTAACGCCGATATCATCACACAACTCTCTAACCTTATATGTACCTATGCATGAGGACTCACAGGGATAACTGTAATATGATTCTTGGTGTCTGAACTTTCTGTATATCACATAGACGTCATCTTCTTCTTGGACTATATTCTGTACTACTGCAATTGTATCTCCCACCTCAATACAATTATCCCCCTGCTTTGTAGACAAGGTAAAGCGACTACTTGAGACCTTTGTGTACTGTAGAGCAACACTGAAATGTCGAGGAAGTGGACCATCAGTATGGATGTTCTGTAAGACTGGTTCATCTGTTGCTAATGGAAGCTCAACATGTGACATTTCTGACAACCTTTTGACAACCTGTTGTAGAGGTTGGTGTGGCTTGCGGAAAAAATGCTTTATTTGGCCAAGATAATTCTCAAAAGGGAATCCTGAAACATTATCTAAAGGTCCAAATTGTTTGTATTCATCAAGTAAATGTATAAGCTGGTGAACACTGAACACAATCTCATCCCTACCATACAGCTGTCCAAAGTGTTCCACAAAGGAAATCATCAATCTACGTGCAAATTCAATCATTTGGCCAGAAAGTCCAGATGACAAAAACAAATACATGGCCACTGAAAATAACATAAAATTGTCATAAAACTCACTGGCAAGGCAATCCTTCAGAACTACAGGACCCCAGTATAACATAAAGGATCGGAGCTCAGTAGCTTTCCAACGGTCAAGCTCATTCAAACCTCTTGGCTTGCGATTGAATTCAACAGGGGTGTGGGAATGTAACACCAGCAGTTTGCTTGATATACTGTTAACAGTTTGTGAAGGAAGCCTAGTGGCTAGATTGCCCTTTAACCACATATTCAACAGTTTTCTCATCAACCCAAGACAACAGAGGTGCATATAATCTATTGGGAATGAAGAAACCATCTTTACAACCCCTGTTAAAGGACTGAGTGTCTGTTTCAAATGATGTTCCTCATCAATCATATCACAATAACTTGAGTCAGTCCTCAGCCTGACATTTGTTTCAGGATACGTCATTTTGTTCCTCCACACACCGTCTTGATCACACTTGTCGCATCCTGAATACCCATTATGTGACTTAACATTCTTAACATAGGCTCTGGCGGGAGCATCACACACAAATGAGGAAACCTCTACATTCAATGGCTTACCCTTATGAATAATGCCATTAGCAAGTACATTTTTAAGGTCGCTAACAAATTGCTGCAGATACTCAACAACGCACTTTGGCTTGCTTAAACCACAAAATATACCGGCAATAAATGGGGACTTAGTGTAATCACATTTCAGGATTGCAAGTATAGGCCAGAATTGAAGTCTTGAACTCTTAAAGAGGGGGAGACCATCTATGTTGAACTGTAAAGTAAGAGTTGTGAGGTTCACTGGTAAACTCAGACATTTCAATCGTGAAAGTATTCCTCGCACCAATCCAAAATGATAGTACTCACCACCTTGCATTTGAGTGGTTGCAACATGAGATTGTGTTCCAAGCAGAGTTCTTCCATCTTTAGGAAGCCTAGGGTGAAATAGCTTTAAGATGGACAGCAGAGCAGACAAAGCAACCAGACTGATGGAGTAGGATGTTGCCCAATATCTTAGGCTCCTTATGAGCAGATCCTGACTAGGTTCATCACTGTCAGAGTGAGAATCTGATTCATCTCCATCACTTCCAGCTACACTACCATCTGTATGATCATTTTCCATTTGTACGTAATCTGATTCAACCTCATCATTGCCAGCTACACTACCATCTATATGCTCATTTTCCAAGTGTACATGGGAAGCTGGTGGTGTATCTAGTTGGGAAATGTGAGCGATTGTGAAGGGTGGTTCCCTATTCAGACAGGCGTATACATTTGCACTTTCATTAAGCAGAGTTTCCTCGTATTCCTTAAGGATATCTTTCTCTATGTCCCTTACAGATCTGATGACTCTACGTCTTTTGGCCCAATAAGAAGCCATCTTAGCTAGAGAGAGAGGTGGTGCTGCTATATCATATTACCTGTGTATTGCTTGCAGTGAATCCTCTAAAAAAAACACAGTGAAACTAACTTTTTTCAGATTCTTTACATCATATGATTGACCTTCCAAGAAGAATGACAGCATCAGTTCAGCAAGTACCCAAAAGGTTGCATTCAAATAAGAATACCCACTACTGGCCCTTGTAATTATAATGGGAACAAAGGAAGAAGTTTTGACAAAAGTCACTTGGAGAACAGGTCAACAAAACATCAGACTTTACCAACACTGTTCATTTTTAATTTCCAATCGCAAGTCAAAGTTGGTTTCTCTTAATGATGACCATGATCGTTCCCACACCTTAAGCAATTGTTTCTTACTGTAACAAGGACACAATCCCTTACTGGCTTCCCAACTGCCAACACACGTAATAGTGTTAATATATTCCTCTATCTTACTCATACTTCTTCTCCAGCTGAGATGGAAAACTACTTTTTACCAGAATTCACTGTCTTGCTAGTGAAGCTTTCAATACAATAAGCAACCATGGAAAGGGTTTGTTCTGTAACTTCTGTTAGTAAGTGGCAACTACGAAAACATTTTCCAAAAGTGACCATACTTTATTCAATTTTATTTATTTGTTTATTTCGAGCATGTCAGTTAGAACAATCATCATCACACATCATCTTAGTTTAAATCATACAGTACACATGGCCGAAAGGGAAAGCGGGAGAAGCAAAAGCTTATCTAGTCCCGTCCCCGTTACCCACAGAATACATTATTTTTATCATATTGTTTTTCTTTTGCCATTTTGACATAACATGTTTCAACAGCAGGTAGCAATCAGAGCTGCAGTCCAGCTCTAGACAGTCAAACAGACTACGTGTGTGTCTGCACGTGTCCATATTAGTCCGTCATGAGTGAACAACTGTCCGACTTGTTGCCTGGCGTATCACAAAGTCACGAGGTGGTCCAATCGATAGAGATTATTTCAGTGATTTGGTTATTAACTGGGATGGTGTGAGAGCCCGTATCTGCCTTCTTTATTCATCCATCTCTTCTGCAATTTTTGCCGCGCTTAGCTTCGCCATGTCCTCTCGATTTGTAGCTACATCCGCTCGCATCCTTGCCATACTCGCGAAATGCGGAGATGTCAGATCGCATCCCCACCACAGCACTCCGAGTTTTGGCGTTGTCCGCCCTCACACTGGTCTGCTCAGCAGCGATCTTTCTCAGCTTCCGAAGTTGCATGAACATTCCATATCCCAGGGAGAGCATTCCAATTGTCATGAACGAGAATATGTACACGTCCTCAACGTCCTCTATATCCAGTGCGGCAAGGCACACGACTCTCCACTTTTCCCATCCATCCAAGATGTAGCCGGCCATGAAGGTCCCATCCAGGCATGTAGGTTCACCAGAACCCGCACGCCTTGTTGAGAACAGTCTGTCGATCGCATTCAGTGACCAGCTTAGGAACTCCATCATGGACCAATTGATTCTCCTTAGTGTCTCGATTTACAGGAGTCAGCTGAGTTCTTCACACAAGTAGACATTTGTACTTTTCAATGTCAGCTATTGTTTGGGTACAATTGGTTCTTGTTTTTTTTTTTTTTTTCTTTTTGTTTTCTTTTGTTTTTTCTCCCATGCAGTCTCAACATAGCGTCTGCTGATTCCTGCCTCTGACCTTATCAAACTCTCTTCCTGGGTCAGTCTGTAACGGTTAATAGTCATATTTACATACTTTTTTTGGAAGATACTCAGTTTTGCTGATTTTTTGACCTCCTCATCAAGATCATTCCATTGTCTGACACCCGTGACCGACATGGTAAAGGATTTTAATGTAGTTCGTACCTTTCTCTGCCTGAAAATCAAGTTCCCTCTCAGATTGTGTCCCTCCTCTCTGTTTAGGAATAGTATTTGAAGGTTGTGAGGGAGGCTTTTGTTGGCAGCCTTGTACATCATCTGTACTGTGCGGTAGTTTATTAAATCATATAATTTGAGTATTTTTGATTTGATAAATAATTGATTTGTATGTTCCCTGTAGTTGGCAAAATGTAGAATTCTCAAAGCCCTTTTTTTGTAGTATTAGCAGGGGATGTGTGTTGCCTTTATAAGTGTGTCCCCAAACCTCTGTACAGTATTGTAGGTGTGGAGAGACTAGCGCACAGTACAACAGATAAAGTGCTTTCTGATTTAGTAGTTTTTGTGCTTTCCAAAGTATGGACACACCCCTGGCCAGTTTACTTTTTAAGTGTCTTATGTGTGGTTTCCAGCTTAACATGTCATCGATAATCACTCCCAGCACTTTGTTTTCACTAACCCTTTCAATATTCACTCCATTAACTTGAATGTTAATACTCTTCTTGTAGCCTTTTTTTCCCATACAGCATGTATTTAGTTTTCTCTAGATTTAGTGATAGTTTATTTATATTAAACCACACATGAAGCTTGGCCATTTCATTATTGACTGTTTCCACTAATTGGTTCAAGTCATTCCCAGAACAGAAAATATTAGTATAATCTGCGAATAATATTAATTTCAGAATATTGGATACTGCATATGTCATTTATATATAGTATAAACAGCTTTGGACCCAGTACTGATCCCTGTGGGACCCCACAAACTATGTCCAAGCAAGTTGATGAGTTATCTCCCATTTTAACATATTGGGATCTCTTGTGTAGGTAGCTCTTGACCCATTCCAGTACTATACCTCTAATACCATATCTCTCCAGTTTAGCTATCAAAATATCATGGTTAATTGTGTCAAATGCTTTTTTCAGATCTATGAAGATTCCTATTGAATGTAATTTTTGGTCAACAGCATCAGTAATGATTTCCACAGACTCAGTTAGAGCTAGAGCAGTTGAGTGGTTTCTTCTGAATCCATATTGGCTATCGTATAGTAGATTGTGTTTGTTGATGAAGTTGTCTAGCCTATTGTTAAATAGTTTCTCTAGAATTTTAGACAGTTGTGGCAGTATTGAGACCGGTCTGTAATTAGTAAATTTGTGTATGTCACCTTTCTTGAACAGTGGCACCACTTTTGCAACTTTCATTTTGGTGGGAAATAATTATACAATAAACTTAACAGTTGTTTCTGACCACAGTACAACATCATTCATCACATAACTTTAAACCACCACATTAAACAACTGCTTACTTGTTACATGCTTCAAAGGTGATCTTGAACTCCTTTGAAGTGTTCAGCAGCGTCAGCAGGCTGTAATACTCTGCAAGCAAGGCGTGAAGTGTTTTGCATGGGATTTATGTCTGTGCATGGTGTGAAGCCTCTGAAACTGCAGTTTAGCCACTAAAATGAATAACTGGACATTTGTGGTTCCTTGTGTGGATTCTAATCTTACAGCGGACTAATGTCTCATCCTGACATTATCCACAGTCCTAGCTGTGAACAGGTTCGACTGAAAAATAATGGCGTCCTCATGTTTCTTCAGGTATTTTTTCTAGACTAAGATGACACTTAAAGATGAAAAGGGTGAAAAGGGTTCCAGCCTGCAGTGTTCAGGTTCAGTAAGTTTGTCTCATAAGTTTAATATATACAGTACAGACCAAAAGTTTGGACACACCTTCTCATTCAATGAGTTTCCTTTCTTTTCATGACTATTGACATTGTAGATTCACACTGAAGGCATCAAAACTATGAATTAACACGTGGAAATATGTACTTAACAAAAAAGTGTAAAACAACTGAAAATACGCCTTATATTCTAGTTTCTTCAAAGTAGCCACCTTTTGCTCTGATTACTGCTTTGCACACATTCTCTTGATGAGCTTCAAGAGGTAGTCACCTGAAATGGTTTTCACTTCACAGGTGTGCCCTGTCAGGTTTAATAAGTGGGATTTCTTGCCTTATAAATGGGGTTGGGACCATCAGTTGTGTTGTGCAGAAGTCAGGTGGATACACAGCTGATAGTCCTACTGAATAGACTGTTAGAATTTGTATTATGGCAAGAAAAAAGCAGCTAAGTAAAGAAAAACGAGTGGCCATCATTACTTTAAGAAATGAAGGTCAGTCAGTCCGTTCAATCAAGCGCTACAAAGAAACTGGCTCACATGAGGACAGAGCCTTCTGTCCATACTCTGCGTTAATATCGTCAGTATTTCTGCACAATTTCTGAAAGCTTACGGATACGGACCAACAGAGCAGTACTTACAGTAGTCATGGGGGCAGTGTAGACAATAGTTTAAGCAAGACTCGACCATAGGACAAGAGGAAGAAGTGTGAGAATGGCAGAACTGTTTGAGGAGAGGTTATGTGAGTTGGTGAGTACAATACAGTACAGTACGTTTTAAACATCTGTATGATAACAAATAGTTACTACAGGACAGCTGAGAGGAGACTGGACAGGAATTAAATGTGAGTTGGACAGTGGTGAAGGAAAAGTGGAGGTCCCTATGAGACCTGTGAGGGGTGTGGGCACCCTGTAGTGGTCGTATTACTTTACATCCATACCAACAGGAAAGACGCATGGAAATATTTGGCCAGTGATGGTTATATCGATTGAAACAGACATATCTATTCTTGCACATAAAAGGAGCATAAATGAAACTTGAGAAAGAAAGTGAACATGAATAAACACTACGTGAATAACTTTTAAAACATAACCTCGTCTGTGAACATTTGTGCCTGAATCACATCAGATAGAATTTTTCATCTACAACTCCCATGAACCCTCACTACTTAGGTATTTTGTTTTGTCTGATTGACAGAACCCTAGGGGCAGAAAATTACATATTGTGGATTTAAAACAATGTTGCTGCTTCAGGCCCATTATGTCATTGAAATAGAGGCCTATTCAACATAAATTAATCCACCAGTTTAAAGGTGGAGTAGGCCATTCTAAAGAAAGATGGTTGATTGTCAATTACTTTCTGTTGGGTCTGGGGTGGGAGCCATTTAACAAACTTGTCCAAAATCGCCTACTCCACAAGTGTGCACATGCTGGCATATGATAATTTATAATAATATATTTTACAAATACCAGGCAAAAAGAGAAATATTCATAAATGACATGTACTTTTGCACAGCCTCTAGGAAGAGGTTTTTCACAGTACTGAGAAATATCTGGGTCTTGGGGATATCCGGCTCAGTGATTTCATTTTTATAAACATTACAATACAGTTATTAATTGATAGTGGTCTAGAGTTAGAAAACTCTAGATGTGTACATAGTTAACTTGCAATTAATTGCATTTTTTAAAATCTGTTTTAAATGTACTTTAAAAGGATATTTTTCAAGTTTTTAATACTCCTATGAACATGGGAGTGGACAAATATGCTTGCTTTAAGCAAATGTAGGTTTATTATTATTGCAACAATCCAAAACAATGAGAAATACTGTCCAGAATATTCTTCAGAATAACCT
The DNA here is from genome assembly GCF_965226575.1 of Pagrus pagrus. NCBI lineage: Eukaryota > Metazoa > Chordata > Actinopteri > Spariformes > Sparidae > Pagrus > Pagrus pagrus. The sequence goes on along the minus strand of NC_140206.1, from coordinate 16,938,003 downwards.
CAAAGGTACTGCATGCTCAAACAATATGCTGAAAGCATAACATGGCAAACTCAAGCCCAACAAGCAACAACAGATAGGCATACTGACCTGAATGTAACATGCCTTAGTAATACTAACACAATGTAGTGTCCAACTTTACACTTGTAAAGGTTCACTAAACAATGTTAATCGGCCTGCAAGCTGTAGCCACCCATTGAGCTATCGCTGTTGAAAGTTTGTCTCATGTAGAGTTGTTCAGGCGTCTCCGTTGCAAACTCTATAGTGTGATCTGCCTTTGACGAGGGGGAGGAGGGCTCTCTGCATCAGGTGAGTGCTCGGCCAGCAGGTGGTATTTGAGACTGGTCGTACTCCAGTGGTAACTCAGTTCACATCGACAGTAAATGCAAATAACTTTGTTCTTGTCGAGAGAACCATCTGGCAGGGCTGTGAAGCTGAGCTTGACAATCATCTCCTTTTCTTTATCCATTTCTGCTCAAGGAGGTTTGGTTCTGTTGGCCATCAACAACGTTTCTCCTGCATCGCTTCCTGATTTCCCAAATTATGGGGCGGGCTGAGGGTCATAAGGTGCATGCTTTAATCTTGCATCAAAAACATTAATAGGAATTTGTGTAAATATATATATATGTATTGTGTGTGTGTATATATATATATATATATATATATATATATGCACACACACATATTGCTGAAAAATGTATTCCTCACCCTCTTCAGCGCACCAGATAGCTGACCTTCAAAACAGTTGTGCCCACACACTCGCTTGTAAGCCAGTGCAAGGTCCCAGATCAGACCATCTTCATATTTGAGACATTCATTGAGTTGTTAAATACCAATTTCATATTGTAGATATTATGTATATACCAGTTAAATTCTATTTCTTATGTCTTATTATATTGTTTATTTTTTACTTTTAATTATTGTTTAAGTGTGATACTGTCCTTTGGCTGTTGTGACAAAGAAATTTCCCCATTTGCGGGACAATAAAGGAATTCTGATTCTGATTCTGATTCTGATTCTGATTTTATGATGTTGCTATGATGTTTTAAGCAGCACAGACCAAAATGGTTGAATAAATTTCCCAGCAAATTAAAGTGAAACTATTTGTAAGGGTCTTTGGCAATTTAGGGTAAGAGGATCTCAGCGCAAATATATAATTAGATTATAAAGTTGTTATTACTAATGGCTCATACAACAGTTACCTCTTTCTACATCCAGCAGACACAGGCCGTGTTAAGACCTGGTACTAACATCAGTCCTGAGTGATCCAGTCACAGGTGGACAGCTCCAAGTACAGGTGTGAACACACGTAAAATGCATTGATGACACATTTGAGATCTGATCACTTAGACCACATTCAGAGGTGGTCTGGGCTGCATGTGACCACGTTCTTTTTGCATTTTGTACATACGTGTCCTGGGCCACACTGTGAAGACCGCCTACTTGACTAACACATCTGTGAAAGAAGACAAGGAAGAAGTCACAACAACAGACTGAAGGGATTACATGCGGTCCGATTTCCATGTGGTTCACTGTGATGTGTCTCCTAACCTGTCAATGTTAGCAGCAGATGTTTGATAACACACTGTCTGTTTCAATGGATCCAACCATTGAACTAGCAACAAAAATATCCCCACACTCCCTTAACATCCCGTGATTTTCTGTGAGTTGATTAAGGACAAACTTGAGAACTTTACGACACAACTACTGCAAATTGTAAATCATTGGTGCCTTCTTGTAAATTTAGCATTAAATCAAAATGTGAAGTTGTTTGTTTCCCTGTAAGAAGTGTCAGTTTATGGCAGCATGACTGTACCAGCCTGTCAGCTTCTGTGTCTAAAATGCATCTTACCTGCCAACATTTCGCAGCTGTTTGAACACACTGTTTACACTGATTTCACCATTTACACTCCATTAATCATAGAAGACAACATTTTATTGATGCTAAACATGTCAAATTTTACAAATACAGTAAACAGTAGAAAGAGAAATCCCCCAAAATGTCTTTTGTGAGATCTTATAAATACATTCAACATTCTGGGGCAGCTGTGGCTCAGGCGGTAGAGCGGTTGTCCACCAATCGGAGAGTCGGTGGTGGTGGTAGTGGTGGTGGTGATATGCTCCCACAGTTTAGATGATTTTGGTCGTGATGGTGTTGCCATGTTGCCATATTGTTCACTTCACGCCACTCCAGTTAGCGCGGTGATGCCTACATGTCAGAGCCTGTGTGAAAAACACACCCGATGACATCACCAACTAATCCACCATAAAATTGGTCATGGATTTTTGACAACTAAGTCGATTATTCGTTGAACCCCTTCAAGTAAGAACTGAAGGACTTAAAGCTGTCCACTTGTGACCCATGTATGAACAGTCTCACAGAGTAACATTAACATTCATCTTTCATCCTCTTAACTCTGGTTTGGTCTTCCTAACTAAAAAAGTATCTGGTTCATTTGCTACTAGATGGTTGACTTTGTTGTCAGCTACTCTCACACTTTGCTCGCCAGGAAGTGTACATTTGGTTTACCCTAGAGGTCTAAAACCAAAGCAAGTAGCTAAAAGAGAACTCAGGAGAACTGTAAAATTACTGATAATTCTCCATATTTTAACATTGTTAATGAAAATATATTGATGAGTGGGATGTTCAAAAGGGGTATTTAAGTGATTTAATGAGTACACACATAGAGAGCCGAAGTCACCCCTCTTCTGGTCTGCCCCATGGGACCTTATTTCAGAAAAACTTTGTATGGTAGTGAGTGGAGAAGATAAATAATTATTTGATCCCACTTGAGTCATGATCACATACAATATTTGCCAATTGAAAAGATAATTTTCCAAGTCAATAAAGTCGAAGTCGAACAAATGAAATATGAGACTATGAAAATATGTAATTATAAAGACTACACAACCAACAGTCGCTTTAGTGACGTCCCGTTAAACGCTCACCAAAACCTGTAACTTAAACATTGTAGAGCTGGTCCTGTATATTAGTAGCTCACAAAAATGATGAACTACCCTTTCACATAACTGCAGTTGTCAATATGGCGAGATTTATTGTAATTTTCATCTTTTTTACTACCTTTTCTGAGCCCAGTTGTGTGTTGGTGACAAATGTTGAGTGAGACAATGTAGTTCACTGAGTGGTTTAACACAAAACTAGATGGTATTTTACTTTAATTTTGACAAACTGTGGCTTTCTTGACTTGAAAAGATTATTTAAGAATTATTTATTTTTAAATGACAAACATCATGTGTTTGGTTCACGGCACAATTCAAGCAGGATAGAAAAATTATTTGTCTCTCTCCATTCACTACCATACAAAGTTTTTCCAAAATGAGTTCCCATGGGGCAAATCGGAAGGGGTGTGACTTCTGCACTCTCTAGTTCCACAGCCCTGTTCATGGTCTTGGTCATCCACCTTGAGGGAGACAGTTCATCCCATAGAAGATTTTTTGTGAAGCAGCTGTACACTGGTCTTTGCCAAAAGGCCTTATCCTTGGAGGCTTTTCTCTTGTTAAACCAGAGCATAATGTTAGAGCCGTTTTGCTTTATTCTAGAAAAATGCAGAAAATCGAACCTGTTCCTTAAAAATCAATGACAGACGAAAGTCAGTCAGTGTGTAATCATGATTGACACTACATGAGGTCGTATTAATGTTTAAGCCTGTGGCAATTGTGGATGTAAGAAAAATAGACCTGGTGTGCAAAGGTCTTAAGTCCCAACTAGTATGTGTCATGCCCCAAAAACACTGAATCCTACTTTTCCCATAATGCAGCTCCAAACCTTTTTTTTTTTCATGGACAAGAATTTATATTCACCAGCTGAGTAACTGCCCTTGTAATGAGTATATATACAATTTGCATTAATAAACATATGCTGTATGGTTTCTGTCTAAATATTCAGTCATTTTTCTGTGTGTATGACAGGTTGGTAATTTCCCACCTCACTCAAATGGGTTATGATGTTTAAGAAAAATGAGCCAAAGGATTTATAGCTATCCTGAGACTTGACAGCAGAAAAAGTGTATTAGCTGCACAAACAAAACAAGTTTGAGTTTATTTGTGCAGTGATAAAACAGCAGCTGGGTGACAGTGGAGAAAATACAGTTGATAAAATGTGATGGTGGAAAAACGAGAAAGAGGAAAGATGCAATCGATCATCGGAGCGAGTGAAATTAAAAAAGCTACAATGGGCCTATAGAAACATTTTCAGATGAAAATAAGAAGATGAGGGTGACAGGCTGAGACACAAACGCAGCGGCAACAGAATCCAAATAGCGACACAAACAACATGGTGGGTAACTGAGACATAATAGAATTCTCATAAAACACAAGGGGAATAAAAATATGCTGGATTAAATTAGCTCCAATGCAGCAAAAAAGGTGGCGTGTTAGTGGTGATGACTGGGATGTGTTACAGTGTATGTGTGTGTGTGTGTGTGAAAGAGAGAGAGAGAGTGAGAGAAAGAGAGAGAGAGAGACCTGAATCATCTAATTTATAAATGTTAACATGTCTGGGTTGTCACTGAGATTCTGCATATTTTAAGATAATCAGAATCATCTCATCTTCTCAACCTCATTATGGCATACAATTCATAATCCACATCAGTATTTAAAGGATGTAAGTGAAAGGAAAATGAGATTATTTGAAAAGTGCTTTCCTACATGAGGCTCATGTGACACTTGAACGCAGTGAACATGAAAATGTGGCAAGAAGAATATACTGTCTGCTGAAAAATATCCATTTCAGCAGGTTAGTTTCTTTGTTACTGAATCCTCGAAAATAGAAGCACCATAAAGTACAGTACATAAAGTACAGTACTTTATGTAAAATATGTAATTATAAAGACTACACAACCAACAGTCCATTAGTGACATCTCGTTAAACGCTCACCAAAACCTGTAACTTAAACATTGTAGAGCTGGTCCTGTATATTAGTAGCTCCCAAAAATGATGAACTACTTTTTCACATAACTGCAGTTGTCAATATGGCCAGATTTATTGTAATTTTCATCCTTTTTACTACCTTTTCTGAGCCCAGTTGTGTGTTGGTGACATATGTTGAGTGAGACAATGTAGTTCACTGAGTGGAATCTATATTCACCTCAGCTGGTGAATACAAATTCTTGTCCATAAAAAAAAAAAAAAGTGCTATTGAGCTGCATTATGGGAAAAGTAGGGGCATGACACATAAAGTACATAAAGTACAGACATGCATATACCTGTTAATATAAAAATGCACTTTGTAGCTACTTTTAACACTCATCTCATTAAGTCTAATGAGGCACGTCGCTATACCATTTCAAGATAATATGCAAAACTATTCAAACTATGATAGTTTGCCTACCCCTGTAACATCAGTTTTCCATGTAAATAGCTCTGCTGTCAAGTTAGCAATAATAGGCTTCATTCGCAATTATGACTGTGTAACTACTTGGTTAGGTTTAGGCACCAACACAACTTAGTTAGGTATAACTTTTCTCCTTATGTGACTGCACTATAGGTGTGCTTCAAGAAATGACGCCTGAGTGTTAACCATAGCGTCAAACTTCGAAGTGTAGGACTGCTGAGGGTGCAGGCTGAAAGTGGGAACTTTTCTTTAACGTTTTTGCGTCACGTTGCCTCTGTATACCCAGTCAGACCTCTCCATATATGAGTATTTTGTATTTTCACGAATTGTGCACAATCTATGCCAAAAGAATGCAGAGCACACTGCAACATTTTCATGACATGAGAAAATACATGCAAATATTGTCATTTTGTTTCAAGAATATATTACAAAATGTAATGAATTTACATTTTGATAATACATTTTACATACATATGTATTAGATAGAAAATTAGGTTATCATAGTAGTGGGTACATTCAAGTACAAATACAATCAAAATACAAGGGCAAATATAGAAACAATAAACTAGTATATACAATATACAAAAAACAATAAAATACTATATAGAATAAAATGCTTAAGTATATATATTATTAGATAATATATGTCATATTTTGTCCAATATCATTTGAGTACATTGCAAGTAAATTATTAAAGATAACTCAATACATATGAAGATTACACTAATTTCAAACATAGGCCTGTGTCAACTGCTCATATCAGTCTAATATGTAATTAGAAGGTGAAAAGACAGTTAAATTGACAAATATTATATTAAAAAACACCTAGAACGTTTTTAATGTTATCTACATTTATGGAAAATATATTCCATTGCAAAAGGGGAAGTAAAGCAATATGCTTCTGTATCCCCCTAAAACATTAAACTGTAGGCTACATAAAGCTGATAACCTTATGAATTCAAGGTGTTTTACTTTAGTGACTGTGATCATTGTTTTTACAAGGACTACACAAAACTCTACCAACTTGTGTATGTGTGTTGTATTATGACAGTAGCAGAAATAACAAATGACCTGGAGATGATAAAAGTTTTCAAATGAAAATGTAAAAACCAACAAGCACTAAAAGTTGTCTAACGATCACCCAAATCACAGCAGTGAGTCTCACTAAAGTCCACAGGCAGCAAGAATAATATCCACAGGCTAACGAGCACTGATTCTACTTTCTCTGTCTCTGGTGCAGGAACAAGCGGTCTCTCTGGTATACCTCGGGCTGCAGTTAAGCATGTATGGAAAGAAGGCAGAGAGTGCGTACAAGAGCTGGTATAAGCAGTAGTTGAGTCAGGTTGAGTTCAGCATACAGGTTTGTAGTACTGAACAGTCTCAGCAGTAAGTCACCTACAGTAAGCCCCGAGGAGAAAGTGTGTCTGTCAGTCAGCCCCTGCACTAATTAAAGCTAAACTGAGAGAGTGTTTAACACTGTTTAAGGGTAGAATTTGCAAACAACCTTAAACAGGATTGGGCTTTTTCATCAACACAGTGAGAAACTGTTTTGAAATAGTATATCAGAGCATCTTCATACTGAATGTATCAGCCAAATGTGTGTTGACAACCCTGATTCCATAAGAGTTGGGACACTGTGATAAACATCAATAGAACTGAATGTGATAATTGAGTAATCATTTGTGACATATACTCAATATAAAATAATACAAAGAAAATGTATTTAATGTTTTGCATCAACCATATTGAGTTTTGTAAATACTGTACATGCTTATTTGCAAATTTGATTCCTGGAACATGTTTCAAACAAGTTGGGACTGGAGCGACAAAAGACACATAAGAAGTTATGAAATGCTAGAAAAACACCTGATTGGAACATTCCTCAGGTAAACAGGTTCAGTGGTAACAGGTGAAAGTATCATGATTGGGTATTAAAGGGGTGTCCTCGAAAGCCTCAGTTGTTCAGAACCAAGGATTGGGCGAGGTTCACCACTTTGTCAAACACATGATTGTATTGTATCAAAGGCCATGTATTCAACTGCCTGCATGAGCAGCGTGTGTGGCAGAATGTCCTGCTTTTTATTTTTGCGACCATGTTAACAGGTTAGAGCAGAAACTGCCGGTGTGAGTAGCGTGGCTCACACGCATGTCGAGTGAGGCTGCAGCGTCGCATTTTCTTGAGATTTGGAGTCTCGCAAAAATAGTTTTTATGTCTATCTGTACAATATTTCACAGACATGAAGAGAATACACGCAGGCGAAGGGCAGTTTTTTTCTGTGCTCTCTTCTTTTTTTTTGGTTTTTCAAAAAGGGCTCAATGCAGGAAAGAAACCAGGATGACACAAGAAACGGAACAAACAGGAAATACAGACGTCAAAAGGCAGAACCCGGGAACCGACATAGGAGACAAAACACAGACTTAAATACACAGGGCTAATTAAGAAGTGAAACACAGGTGAGTAGGAATGTGACTATTTGGTTATTCTCAGGTGTCGAATTTGAATCAGAATGGATTTTTGATTCAAAATGATTCTCAATTCAACATTGATTATTGATTGAATAAAGAGAAATGGGGGGGACTATTTTCAGTCTTTTGCTCCTGTGTGCCAGCCATTTACTGGTGTCCTTAATCTGCTGAGATATAATATGAAACACAACTGGAAATTAAGATAAACTTAAGTTTAAGTTTGCAGTCTTATCATTTTAGAAAGTTAACAGCATTAATTAATGATAGATAATAAGTAAATAAAAGGGTAATTATTCAGTCATTAAACAAAAATGCATGCAACAGCTGAAGATGAACTTCAAGATAAATTGAACGTGTGTGCGCTGTAAATTGTCTGGGTGCTGCGCTGCCCTCACAGGTCAGTTCTGCCTTTTTCATTCTGTCAACATCACTCTGTTAATTAACATTTAGATAATCGATTTTTTTAATTTGTGGATCAACTCTGAATTGTATAGGTTTAAATTGCTCATCAACATGTTCTGTTCCTGAATTTTTTGCCCTGGCACGACTGCTTTTAAAAAGGCATTTTTATGAGTCCTCTGATCTTACCAATTATAGACCCATTTCTAAGCTCTTTTAGCAGAAGTTTTAGAAAAGATTGTCCCATGCAGGCCATAAATCCAATCTTGTCCTTCTAAATTTAAGTGCAGCATTCAAAACAATTGACCATGACATCCTTTTGGAGCGTCTCCAATGCTGGTAAGATATCAATAGCAAGGTTCTACAATGGTTTAGGTCATACCTACAAGAAAGGCATTTTTGTGTGGCTATTGCTGATGCCAGGTCTGGTGCAACAGCTCTCCACTGTGGGGTGTTGCAGGGGTTGGTGCTAATCCTTTTTCAATTTACATATTCCCAAACCATGCTCCCACCTTATACGCAATTGTACACAGATGATACTCTGATCTATGTAAGCTGTGATCAACAAATAACTATCAAATCGCCTCCATGACATCCATAACTGGATGTCACAAAATGTCCTGCAGTTTAATCCTGAGAATACAGAGATAATGATCAAATGTCTAAATATCAAACAGTCTTGGCTCTCTGTCCCACTCATGAACTCCATATTGCAGAATTTTCTGTGTCATTTTGATCAGACCCTCAGTTTAGACAAACATGCAAATTCAGTAGTTCCATCATCTCAGAAATTTTTCCAGGATTAGATCATTTCTTTCTAACAAATATCTGGAAAGTCATGCATTCATAACCAGGGGATTATATTATTGCAATTCCCTGCTCTTTGGCATCAGTAAAAAAATCAATCTCCCGCCTCCAGCTCTTTCAAAACTCTGCTGCCAAAATCTCGACTTGGACTAGAAAACATGACCACATCACACCAATGCTGGCTTCCTTATATTGGTTACCTGTTGCTTTTGGAATTGATTTTAAGATTTCATTGATTACTTACAAAGCCCTGAGAGGCCTAGCCCCCCAAGTTATTTAACTGATCTTTTATTGCCATATTCCTTCTCTCACCCTCCTCAGATGGATCTTTTCTTGTTGTTCTGAGGTCTAGATTAATTCACAAAGGTGATAGAGCCTTTGTCAGAGCTCCAAGACTTTGGAATGACCTGCCGGAGGAGATCAAGGCTGCAAACTCAGTCTCATCTTTTAAACCACTTTTGAAAACCATTAAATTAGCAGTGATTTTATCTGCTTTATGATTGCATGTTTTACTCTATTATGTGTTTTCTCTTTTGATTGCTTTTATTTGCTTTGAGTTTTACTCTGTTTTGTAAAGAACTGTGTAACTGTGTTCGGAGAGGTGCTATATAAAAAAAGGTTTATTATTATTATTGTTATTATTATTATTATGAATCCCCCTTTAATATTTCCCCATAATCAATGTTAATCTGGAAACACAGACCCAGACCGAAAGTAGTCTATAGGATGTTGATGTTTGCATAGTGTAAACTCCCTCATTTTAGCGTTGCACCTAAACACAGTAGAGTTTAATGACATCTGTACATGTGATATAAAACTGTAAAATGATGTACAGAAATGTTTCTACATTACTGCGCATCATATCACGGCATTTCTTTGAAGAAAATGAAAAAACAGCAAACCTGTCAGGTTTCTCACCCATTTGGAGTTTGCACCCCAGGCATTGGACAAACCACCTGACTGACAGGTGATCTCTGAGAATCGCAGCGTTGGAACACCAAAGCAATGGGATCATAGCACCACAGATGGAGCTAACAGTGAAAAGAAAAACAGTGATCTCAAGGTCTAGCAATTTAATGTTGTGCATGCGTGATGGACACTCGGCTCATCACTGAAGCATCTTGAGGTAATAAAAGCTTCCTCATCAGTATTTTATCCCTAAACAAGTTGGAGAGAGCTGCTGCTGTCATGTCTCCCCCATCACAGAGCTGTTCTCATTTCTGGAAACATTCTTCTGTGCAACATTAATAAGCTTTTGTGACAGAATACTAACAGGAAACATTCAAAAGACAATGAAGATGTACAATATATTAGTGGCTTTATGAATGTATATCAGCATTCTACAGCTACACTGGAGACACAGTAGCAATGTTTTGCCCCAGGGCATGCTGTCAGGTATTAAAGACTGCACAGAATTTTCAAACAGGACTATTTTTAAACTCTCCTGCCAATTTGCATTCTCTCTGGGTGATTACCACCAGAATAACTATGCTAATTGTTTAATAAGTGCACTTTGCTCTGCATCAAAGGAGAGATTTTTGCATACTTTTTCCTGCAAGTTCAAAGCTGTCGTTATGCTGAACAAATGGCCCTGACTGTGGAGGCTGCTTTTAATGCACCAAAGAGAGCGGGGTTAGAAGACGGCCATGTAACAGCGTAATTAAAACAAGGTTATCAAAGTCGAAAGCATAGTGCTTTTGTCATATATTTGCTATTAAAAAGCTATAGGCTCCTTCTGTGCTCTGTGCTCCAGGCCTTACAGATCTTAATTGGGCACCGGTGTCAAGTACTTAGGCGCTAGCTAATGTGATTTAATTTATTCACTTTCTTCTAGACATAAAAACCCCTGGCTACACAATGAGAAAATCTCTTTTTTTGTGTATGTCTTTGAGTAAGTCCTCAAATTGTCCCCGACAGATTTCTTAATTCAGAGGGAAAACTCAAGCCAAGGTTGATTGAGTTTGATCTCTAATCTTTTTTCTGCTTTCAGCGTGGGTGGGGTTAGGGGCGTTTGGTCCTTTAAGTTCACAGAAAAAGCAGTCTCTCCATACTGCTGCCTACCTGCCATGTGGCGTCTCCAGGGGGGCCGCGAGGAAGGAGGATTTTTGGCGTGACAGACACGGCGTCAGCATCAGCTAAGAAAGCGGAAACCCTCGGAGGTCTGAGTTGACTGGCAGTTAGTCGACAAGGTCATGATAGCAAAACTCGCTGCATGGCTCCGAGCCACTGCATTAATCCTCTCACTCCGTCTGCCTGCGCCCACTTTTGACATTTCAGCCACTCCATTACATCACATCTGGCCCTTCAATGGGAAAGAAACCCTGAATGTTGCTGAATTTGTCATCACTGGCAACGTTTTAAGATTAACCCTAACCTTTTACAAAAACATGAACGTACCTAATGCTTTTCAGTTAGAGAATCCTTGACAAACCTAACACTAAACCTTCAGAAAAATACCTAGTCTTAACCCTGACCCTTTGTAAAGTCCTTTATATATCTAAACCTAACCTTAATCTTTCATGAAATTGCAAACAACACTGATGTTGGGTGATAAGGCCTGACTCACAGTTGGTGTTGCAGCTCATCCCAAAGGACTTGGGTGAGGTTGAGGTCAGTCAAGTTCGTCCACCCCAAACTGGGAAAGCCAATTCTTTCTGGACCTGGCTTTGTACATGGGTACATTGGTATTTTGAAACAGGAAACGACCAAACACAGACTGTTGCAACCTTTCTTCATGAAATACCTAGCAAACCATTAACAACACAAAACCCCTAACAGGCCCATTCCTGACAACAATCCAACATTTTCACCCTCACCCCAACTACCTCCCCCTGGACACCTCCCATTTCTGTGCCAATGTTAAATTGTATTTTTTAACACAATGACAGGTGCATTAATTTTTATTTCTGAGTTTATAATCTTTTAGCAATTTAAATCAGTCCCTTGGGACCCCATATATTTACAATACAACAGGGGCTGTTAGTAAAAGGTCTCAAGGCGCCAACATATTCATACTTTGCTGAAATAGAACGTCCCTCATGAGCAATGAATCATCCACCCACTGTGTTATGTCAGATTTTGTAAAGAAAGAAAGTAGACATTTCATGAATAGAATTTCTCTCTCTCTCCGTCGCTTACCTCCCTCCATTTTAGTCATCCTCCCGCTTCTCTCTTCTCATTTCCCTCAGTGTTTAATGTTTAATTTAAACCTCCAGTGCAGAGCGGAATCAACAAGAGTGTGTCACACCTGCAGCAGGCAAAGTTCCACAGCGCCCCCACATGGTAGTGAGGGAGATGTCTCCTCCCCCCTGGCCAGACATAGAAAAGAGACAAGCCTCCTGTTTGCTAAGGAGGTGTAAGGCGCAGCAGGCACAGTTCAGCCGTAGCCAGAGGGGCTTTGCTATGTTTAGTCAGGAAGCCATTCTGTAAGTTGTCATTACGTACTCTTCAACCTCCCCATCCCCCTCTCCTCCTGTGATAGACAGCTGGCATGAATGTGTGCAGAGGGAAGAGGAGAGAAAGGAGAAGGGAGGGGGATGGAGAGCATCAGAGGTATGATTATAGACATCCCTGTTGTGCAGACAGATACTGAGGCCTCTGTAGTGAAGGCTGAAGCTGACAGGGACCCCCCACACCCCTGCACAGTTAAGTCCTAGATGGATTTCACACTCCTTTCATCCTTCCTTATTGACAACATCGTTATTAGGGTTGCATCAGTCTCTCTTAGCAAGATTGAAGTTACATTCTTTAATATGTTTGCAGACTCAGCAAAAAGTTGTCTTAGCTCAAAGCTGCACTGATCGATGTTTTCTAACATCTGACAGCAGACACTGAAAACAGTGATATCACTATCATGCAGGAAGAGAGTTAATACATCGGATACATTTATATCAAAAATAATGTTCAATATTAATTCAAACTTTTCTATATCATTTGCACTTCTTTTTCACTATCAGGTGTTATTGCTCGTCAATATCCTTGCATGCTACTACTTTTTCTATTTTATTTTTATTAGTTTATTTTCTTGATGTACTTTATTTTAATTATTTATAGTTATTCTTTCACTTTTGTCACCATTTATTCCTATTCCTATTATTAAATTATTGAGGTCTTGTTTTTAATTGTTATATTTATGTAATTTTGAGTATCTCTGGATTCGGGATGAAGTTCTATGTTATGCATATTAACAATGGATCAGATGACTATGTGTAATGTTAAAGTGGTGTCTTGTGGTGACAAACTCCCTAATTCACTAATTCTGGATGTCAGTGGATGTCTAGATTATGGCCTGACTGGACGTCTTTTCTCAACGTCATTTATCGACTAATTCTGGCTGTCAATGGACGTCCAGATCGTGGCCTGGCCATGTCAATAGTCAGGCCATAATCTAGACATCCACTGACATCCAGAATTAGTTGAGAATAGAAGTTCATACTGGCTATGGTCTGGACGTCCATTGACAGCCAGAATTAGTCGATAAACAATATATAAATGTCTATACAACGTCCAGAAAAGACGTATAAAAAACGTTCATTCTGGCTCCCCAGAGGACGTCTTTTAGACGTCTTGGATGTCCTTAAATGACGTCTAAAAGACGTGATCTAGAGAACTCTTTGCTCACTGGGTCACAGCAGCAACATCAGGTCTCTCAGTACTTAAGTACTGTATTTATTTATTTTTTATGTTAAATGCAGGACTTTTAGTACATTTGTGATTTACTAAAGACCTGAATACCTAATTTTTAGTATTATCATTATTATTATTATTATTATTATTTTACCTTTATTTATTCAGGGGGGTTCGCTGTGAGTGATGCCCTTTTCCAGGGAGGTCCTGATCACATTTTTACCCAAGCTGCCACTGAGCAACTCTACTGGACTGGAGCAGTCAGGGTCAAGGGCCTTGCTCAAGGGCACCTCAGTAGTCACTCTGGTCACAAGCTCGCTTCTCTAACCTTTAGGCCACCACTGCCACATTATTATCATCATCAGTGATGAAATGTAACTAAGTACTGTACATTTACTCAAATCCAATACAATTTTGAGGTACTTGTATTTTATTTCTGCTACGTTATACTTCCACTCAACTACATTTTGGAGTTAAATATTGTACTTTTTACTCTTACACTACATTTATTTAATAATTTTAATTCCTTTACAGATTAAAGGCAAAACTTAGTCAATATAACAAACTACCAGTGATGGAATCTTATTACTTTAACTGTGCTATAGTAAAATATGTGTACTTTACTTCCATTTTCTGCTATACTTCCACTGCACTACATTTTAGAAGCAATTTTACTTTACTTTTTACTCAACTACATTTCTTTGTTAACTTAAGTTACTAGTGACTTTGCAGTTTGCAAAGAGCCAAAGTAGTCATTTTTTAAACCACTGTATTTAATCCATAAGTGAATATCAATTGGAAAAATGCAGAATATCAGATCAGATAATTGGTTGACCCATATCATACATAGATACATGTAGATATATTTATAATTCACTGTTACGTGTATATTTGATATATATATATATATATATATATATATAAGTACATTTATTGCCAGAAAATTACTTAACACTTAAATACATTTATATCAGATACTTTTACTCGAGCACTATTCATATGGCTAATTTTGACTTTCACCAAAGTAATATTTTCTGACGATATCTTTACTTTTACTGAACTATTACATTTGCATACTTTTTTACAATGCTGCATAATGGGCACATCCGAAAATTCATTACAAAAATGAATTGATCGAAATCACTAAAATTTAACGTAGGACTACAGGCGGAAACACAGTGCCTGTGTTGTATGGAATAGTACCTAAATCATTATATCAAGTTCACTTTCATTAAAGCAGAAATTACAGCCAACAAAAGTGATTTTCATCAGCAAAATAGGCTGTTTTTGAAGTGTTGCCACAGGTTGAATTTCTTTCCGACTTATTTTTTATGCTAATGGTAATGTCAAGCCCACAAATGCAAGCACACAGACACATAGGCACCCGCCACTCGTTCCCAACTATGCTAGTTAGTGAAGCTAACAAGTTAACAATTAGCTTGCAAGCGACCCCTGGGAGAATTATAATGCCTGGAGAAAAGAGTTTATCTTTCTTCTAAGGCGGTTAGCAAAGGTAAATTAAAATGATTTAAATTCAGCAAATACACAACCTATTAAGATATATATGTATTGTGTACATTATTAAAACATTGTGAATTTACAGGATCAGGTGTACTTGCTACTGTAGAGTAAATACATCAACTTTTTTACACATGTATTGACTTTAACATACTGGTGTAACATTATAAGTCTTCAGTTGAAATCAGGTCTGACATTAACAGTAATATGATAATAACATTATATTCATGATTTTAAGGCAGAGAGGAAGAGATGAGGAGAAAGTCAAAAGACTAAGCATACGGTTAGTTTATGTCAGTGTAACTGTCTATGTGTTCACAAAGCTATACTTTATTTATGATAATATATAGTATCTATTTACATAAGATTTAGGACCAAAGTGGAAGAACGGTCAAGGTAATAACAGTCCAGTAGCAATACTGTCAGACTCTTAAAAGCAGAATACAGTTTAGAGAAGACATCTTTATCATTTCCAGTATCGGGCTGGTCTTATTGGCTGTTGGGCTCATTTTGTCACACAGACCTGGCAACCCTGCCCTCATTTGAATTTCAAGTTGTCTTTACTCTGGTGACTGTTGCACATTTCTCCATTACGTTATACTGTAAATCTTAACACATTCAGAGAGGCATTTATCAATATTAGTACAGAGTCACGAAAGCACCAGCATTTTTACCTTCAATTCTCAAGTCCAGTCTCACAGCATACAGACAGGTCTCATTTTAGTTTGTTATTTTTTTTATCTATTGCTACTAATTTCCAGGACAAAGAGGACAGGATACGTGATTTGGGACAACTGTTCCTAATTAAGGACTGTCTCAAATTTGTCAGGACGTCTGGTCACCCTGGTGCTGAGCCACAGCAACAAAGTGTTCCCTACTACTATCAGACACACCTGCTATGAGTTCAGTCAATCAATTCTGCAGCATTTGCGTCACAATTTTATTACAGCATAGCCTCCTGGTAGCTTGAGGGTCCCATATGCAATCGCATTCTCCGCATATAAGAAACAGAGGACAATTGCACAATGTCAAAGTACCCTGAAAAAAGGGGAAATGGTGGATTGTTCACATTAGTATATGACATAAGTGTATATACAACTCATTTGTACTTCTTTTTCAACCATATTTCAGTCTCACATAATTCTTTAAATTTTGGGGGTTATAAAGTTTTCTAGTCTCCGTCATGTTGAGATGAATGATTAAGTTATGTATAAAATGAACAACCCTGCCTCCTGAGAACCTCGTCTACAACCAGACATTTATGCCAACAACAGCCAGGGAGCGTTTTACTGACTGCACCATTGTGTCAGAGGAACGGCCAGAACGTTCTACACAGTTAAGGTAATTCAAATTTATCAAATGTTTTAAAGTAAAGATGGTCTGTTATTGCATTATTTTTACAAACATGTTATCCCACGCATCTGCCAGTGACATTAATGTTAATGCAGACATTAGCTCACATTCACTAGCCATTCTAACATTATCGCTCAAATAGTTTTATAGCCTTAACTGTTCATATTAATGTTTCATGAATTGTGTGCAAAAGATGTGCTATTGGAGTGTATGGAAGCAGTGTTACAGGCCACAAAATGAGCACCAGTCACCAGCCCTCATGCTGGTAAAACACTCAAGTGGCTGGTAGATTTGCTTCATTCACCAGCCAAAAAAGAATGAAAATCTATTGGAACAAATCTGAATATTCACCAGCCATTTGTCCATTGGACACAAAATTAAATCTGCAACCCTGAAAGTTACTCTATGTCCCAAAATCTCAATATCTTGATATTGATCTCAAATCCTGTGTGACAACTTTTACAAGTTTACAAGTAGAAGCAACCAGCTCAGTTAGTAACAATCAATTGGGGATTTTCGGACAATTGAGTGTTTCAGTGAAGCAGCAGTGGAAAGCAGCTGCGTTCTCCAATGATAATGAATGATTTGAGTTTTTGAACAGATATCAATTCAGCCAGCCAAGAGCATTGACTGACTTCTGATTATTGATTAATACATATTGATTATGTGATACGTATTGATAACTCCCTCTCACTCTCTCTGTCTTTCTTAAATACACATGGCATATTGTACCCCACACATAGACTTTACTTGGACAGGCCGCCCAACTGTATTCTTGGCCTCTAAAATATAATTGGTGACCCATTTTAGCATTTCAAGGGCTTCACCTCAGCTAATTCCAGTCACTCAACATAGCAAGCGCTGGAGGAGACAGCCGCAGGCAGAGCCTGGAGGTTCTGGAGGAAAACACTGAAAAGGGCACAGAGTTTTCTTTTTAAACTTTTGGGATTTTTTTTTATTTGGAGGGGTATTAAGTCTGTTTGGGGCAAATAAACCTGATGTCAAACTAACAAGAGTACTATGAGGTGAAATAAACTTCTCTTTATGTGTGAACACTGATAGCTTGTTAGCCTCAGCTAGCTTGGCAGTTTCAGAATCAGAATTCCTTTATTAGTCCCGCAAACAGGGAAATTTGTGCGTCACAGCAGCAAAGGACAGTTCAATATTGCAAAAAACAATAATAATAATGGAAAAAATAAAAGGTAAGAAATAGAAATAGACTCGTATATACATAATATGCACAAATATAAACAGTGTAATTATAAACAGTGTGGGCAGTTTATTGTTATTAATAAATAATAAATGAGTATGAAAAGTGCCCAAGTGCAAACCAAAATGAGAAATGGGTTATAGAGTTTTTATTGCACAGTGCACAAGTGAGGTCTACTGGGAGCAGTGGTGATGCTTTCCAGCTTGGTGGGCTTGTTTAACAAACTAGGCTAGCTTCAGCTCCACTATTATATACAGTCAATGATCAGAGCTTGGAATATTGAAAAATAAAATTCTGCCTACACAATACATAAAGAGGTCATCTTAGTTCAACTGATAGTAATTGTATATACAAGTTAACAACACAGGAAGGAGGGGGTCGTTAACATGAGCAATAAAACTACCATAGTTTAACAAATAGCTACACGAGGGATGGGCTGAGGAAGGGGCAAACTAGGCAACCGCCGAAGGGCCTGAGGTGTAGGCGTGGCCTGTGGACCCAGAAGACTGGCTCTATCAGTGCTGCTGTTACCACCCTGCATAAACACAAATCACATTTGTGTGCTCCAATAGATCTACCTGTTCAATCACATGCTTTTCTTACACACAGTATAAGCTAATCCTTACAATTCAATTCAATTCAAAATACTTTATTTGTCCACAGGGGGCAATTAAAGGCACGTTAAAGGCATTACTATAGTTTATGGTCAACAATTATCTATTTTGACATGGAATCCATAAAGCACTCAGCGCTGTAAAACTCACACATGAATAATTAACACATTCTTGAGACATGATGGGAAGTTTACAATTCTTAGAGGGGTGTCGTAAGGGTAACATGTTGTATAAAGACCAACCCCCCCAAAAAAGAAAGAAAAAAGAACAGAAACTCTGAAAGTTCTGGTGCCTGCTACAAAATTAAAAAGAGAAAAATGGGATTTCAAATTTGAACTACAATGACAAACTGGAACTCTTGTAATTGCAAGAAATGACATGAAGGGTTCTTAATTTGAAACTGCAACCACTGAGCAAAACATGCTTCCTAAAGAGCCGCACATTTATCACATTGATATTGTGTAGCAGCAGCAGAAAAGTGGATAAAAACACATCCGAGCAACAGCTCCCTATCTTAATCATCTGCGGCGGTCTCTGACAGCTTCCTGTATTGAGCCGCGCTGCAGCGGATTAACTCGTTTTCTCAAAGAACGCTTAGATATCTCTATCTCCCTGCTCTCAATGGGAAGCCTGGGCTTGTGCTCCTCTTGTGTCTCTTTTCTGAGATATACCTTCTACAGAGGCAGTAAGAAAACGTGGGAGAATAAAATATTTGCATCATTAGCAGGACTTGCCCGCGTGTGCTTGAGATATTGGGCTGTCAAAGTGCCTAAAAGCCCAAAGTACCAACCTGCTGGAGGGTGCTTTCATCTGTGCTGTGGCCTTTTATAGCCTGAAATTGATGCAGGGCAGGTTGTGGGGGCAGCTCTACTTGTAGCGGCTCTGCTTTTAAACAGAGAGATCTCGCTTGAGTCATTTTGACTGCAGGAACAATTGCAGAAACCCCGGAACTGTTTCCAGGCTGTAGTTCTTGCCTCCACAAGAACACCTTGCTCTCAAGGTGGTACTGGTGGCTCAGACAATTTTGCAGTTCTGGTGGAGTTAGCAAAATAAATGTCACACTCACAGGCCAAACACAAGCCTCAAAATTGCAACACTTTCTACAGCATTCATTCAGTTTTAGGACCTGAAAGGAAAATTTCCAATGTCCAAAAAGTACAGGGACAACCCTAGGATCAGACCTTAAGGGGTGCTGTCCACTACCTAATCTGGTTCTTCCTCTTTTCACTCTTTATCCTCTCATCCGTCTCTCTCTCTTTGATGACATGACATGAACATAATATTTATGACGCAAATAAATGTAATGTAATGTAAGTTCCACATTTGATAACTGTAGCTAATATCAATACACTGCTTAAATAGTAGCTGATTTGGCATTATAACTATGTGGTATTGACTACTTGTCCACCTGGTTCTTGCTCTCTGTGTCTCTCTCCTCCTCTCTCCTACTTTGTGCTGTCAACCAAAAGTTAAACAACAAGAGTATTTATAATATAACATAGGTATAGGTAACATTAAAACCTCACTCTCACCTGAACCTGGCTATTTTGCAGAGAAAAAATCTTAGCCTATATCCATCTATGGAAAAATAGATTTCTTTGGAGCCATATATGAAGTTAGAAAAGTGCTTTTTACTGCTTCATAATTCATGTCACATAATACATAACAAAACAGAGACACGTGTAACGAGATGTAACATAGTGAGTTGTCGTCAGCTCGAGTTATCTTCTCTTCACCTGTCTCTACCCCGCTTCAGCCCGCTAAGCTCCGTGTGACAGGAGCCCCGCACGAGTGAGTTTCAAATAGGCAGACCGACCTCCACAACTTGTCAGCTGTACACATGCGGTAACAGACAGAGGAGAGAAACTAGTGCGACGGTAAAAGACAGCAAAACGCGGTCAAGATTCACACTGAGTTGAAATGAGTGCACAAAAACATAAATACATTTTTTGTTTCTTTCAGAGGGGTGGGGAATATATAATTATTATTCATTTTAGGGGTGCTGAGATGAAAGATGTTTGAGCACCCCTAAAATGAACCTTAAATCACCTAAGCTGTACAATAACTTGTTTGTTCTACTGTTCTGTTGTGTACTGTCTTCTCAGCCTAGTGGTTTAAGAAGCATGCCATATACTGAGAACACTACATTCCCGGTCCAGTTCCAGCTGCCCTTTTGTTGCATGATTACCCCTGTTAGTCCTGCCATTTCATGCCATTCATCTTTAAATAAAGACACACAAAAAAAAAAAAATACAAAAAAAAAACACAACAAAAAAACAAAACACTCAGCAGATCCTTGCTGCCTTGGAGACAGGCATCCTGCCGTTCATTTGTTCTCAATCTCCATTTCCACCTCTTCCTATCCGCTTTCCAATTCAAACACCACTATTCAAACCATTCAAACACCACACATTTGCACAGCAATTACTCTGTGTTGTTGTGCTATATTTAATGTAATTACATCTTAATCATGCGGTTTTATTAATCTAGAATTAGTGTAATTTGCCTAATCTTCCAGGCTCTTGGTAAGCAGAGGAAATGCATAACACGAAATGCCTTTTTTGACCAAAATCTTTTGGCAACACCGTGTTGGTCTCAGTAATTCCTGACTTCCCTACCATGTCTGTGGCTTTCAGCTCCAAGCCCAATAGTTCCCATTGAAGACATCATTTATGTTTATTGCTTAAAAAAATATATCATATATATATATTTAACAGATATCAGTAAATTCTCCCAGGATGGGAGACCCTACATGGGGTCCCAAGGTTGAGAAACTAATCATGGAAGACTAAACTCTTTGGTTTTAATCAAGGATCACAAAACTAGCTATGATATGATGACAACGCTTAAGTTTAACATAATTTATTAAATGTGTTTTATTTGAATCCTCAGAAAACACAACGAGGGAGACAGCTCAGAGGCCAAAAAAACAACCAAACCACAATTCATATCAACATTTCAACAGAACGTGTCATCTCAAGTTCACATTACATGTTTATGAGCGCTGATTTTCATGTCAGGAGGCATAAAATCAATAGAATTGATCTGTTGAGTAATTGTTGCAGCTCCAATTGCCACTAACCTGCCATGGTCAGCATGCCAATATGACATCATGAACCCACTCAAGACTAAAGGTTATACGTCTATCAGCTCAGATACTAACAATCATATGGCGAACGAATACACGCAATTAGTAGATGGACAGAAAGATGATTGCTACCTATTTTGATTATCAATTAATCCTCAAAGTATTATTTTTTGAAGCAGATTTGTAAATATTTCCTGCAATTCTCTGCTTTATATTGACATGAATAATTCTGGGTGTTGGACAAAGAGACCAGGATATTTGAGGACCTTATTTTGGAGGTGAGAGACTGGACTGGATGTTTTTCACCGTCATTTTATGGACCAAATGACTGATTGATTAAGTTGGGAAATTATTTGGAGATGAATCAATGGTGAAGACAATCAGAAGCTGCAGCCTCTGATTGAAATGTTTCTTGGCATCATCATCCCCAATGCTAACCTGGTCCAACACTAACTTGTACCCCCTCCAAGTCTCTAGGAAGAGCACCAGGCTTTGAAGCTAGTTTTCATAGTGGCCAAACCATGTAATTACAACGTCACTGGATGCAGGCCTTAATGCATTGTGGCATCTTCCATAAACATACATTGTGAAAGAAGCTGTATACATTTTTTTGGAGCGTCACAACTCCCATTAAATGATACGTTTAACTGTCTGGCTTTGAGCCATTTGGTCCAATAAATGCCGAAGTTCAGAAAATCTGCCAGACTAAATTGTTTTATCTGCCTGGCTCTAATGTGGAAGTTATCCTGCTCAGTCGGCGGAAGTCTTTAGTGCACACACAGTCTATGGGCCGCACAGAGTGTATGGTCTGGGTAATTTTATAGATGGGAAGTTGAGCTTTTTTAGCTTCATGTCCCACTGAGCAGCTTTCCTAGGAATGGATAGGGCTTCGCCTCCAATGCTGAGAAAAAAGGCCCCCTCTCCTTGACTGAATGTGTCTGTCATTGTCATTGCTATGTCTTACTGTATGGATTGTTGCAATCATTGTCTTTTTTGTCCTTTGGAAAAGAAAATTAAAAATCACAAATTAAATAAAATCAATAAAATAAGCACTAAAACCTTTATATTGTCTCAGTGGTATTAATGAGGCCAACTTAAAGTTTACTTTATAAATAAATGAATTCTCCTTGTTGACAGATCAAATGTATCATTGAAAGAACTTCAGGTTCTGATCTTCTCACAGACAAACAAAGCACTTTAAAATAAACTTTTCAAAGAGTACTTAATCGGCATTGTCCACGACATCAGAGGTCATCGTGCTGTGTGAAGCACATCAAGGTTAAAACTGACATCAGAGCTGACAGAATTCTGACCAGAGAAACTCCTCTGTTACATCTCTCCAGTTGTCAGACAGAAGCAGCAAGCTGGTTTTAAAAACAGCTTTCTAAAGGGAAAAAAAGACAAACATTTTTGACATTTTATGTTTCTCCCACAGTGTAGCTAGGGGCATGAGATGGCAAATTCAGGTCAGGCAGCCAGGCAGCCCCTCTGCTCTCCTGGGTAGACACTGTAAATGAGAGCTTGTTTAGCGCTCCAACCAATCACTGTGCTCCTGCTCTGCCTCATGTCAACATCCACATCAGTCAGAGGCTCGTACACTGACAGGAGCTGATGCTACTGTAGCTACCCTCTCATATTTTCCAGGCAACTGAACTTATATTCGCAGTGATGCTCTGTTAACTCGGCCTTAAGGTGTACTTGGTTTCATGTTCCCACCAACCAAACCTTCTGCATTCAACCACTGCTGCCTTCTTCCCTGTAGTTGAAGCCCCATGCCGTTTCCTCATACAGGCTAAACCATGCTAGGTCCCAAAGGCCCACCACGGAGCTCCCTCTCAGGCCTGGCTCCAGGAGCACACCCCAGTTCCTTTAATCCAGGCGGGGTGACCTGGGACCAATTTGATAGTTGGTGCCCAGATGACGTGAAGGATGTAGCTGGGGAGAAGGACAGAACATGTGGGGTCCTGTTACTGAACCTGCTGCCACTGTGAGCCAGGACCTAAATGAGAAACACAACAACACAGAGATTTCCTGTGTTCCTTATTTGTAGCTATTGGGATCGACACAATTTTACTTAAACTTACAACAAATCCAGTGCCTATATGTGATGCTATATATTAAATACAATACTTCAGTGACATCTAACTTTCTGTATTTTTGTACGTCCTGCCATTGGTTATGCTTCCCAGTGTTGAGGGTAACATGCTATAAAAAGTACTGTTACAGGACTGTACCCCTTTATGTATTAACTGATGGATATGACGTGTTTCTCACAGAGTTCTAAATGTTAACGTAAAAAAGCTAACATTCTGGATTTCGAAGAGGAATTTGTTTCGGTTCCCCGAATGTATCACCATTAACAAAACATAAATAGTGTTCAAGTAACAACATTTCTGTAATGTATTACACAGAACAGTTTTCTGATAAGGGTTTAGATTTAAACATGATCTTTGGATGTTAAATTGAGCAGCCTGAACAGAAGACAGACTCATTCAGCGTGTTCTAGGATGCCTTTGACCTTTGCAGTTCAGTCTCATTTTATCTTTGCAAACCGCAGGCCTGCACAATATGTCTTTCACGCCACTCTGGGCTCTCCACACCTTATCAGTTAGAGCGCAGAATAATGGAGCAAAAAGGCTCTCTGTTTGAGATTGATAAAGGTGGGGAGACAGTTTCCCCCATCAAACACTCTGGGCTTATCTGAGACGCTCGTCTCAAGAGGTGGTCGGATAGCGCATTCGCTCTGAAGAACACGTCTGGCCCCAAAGCCCTCCTGGCTGTTTGACTGTTCAGGAGAGAAGGTGCATTCAGTATGGCTCGGTCCCTGCTAGAGAGGCAGGCTTATTTATTAAACATCAGGGGTGTCGTCTAAGACGCCGGCTCTACTGCAGCGACAGATGGCCAGACGATCACTGTGTTACTGAAACAATGGCCACTCTGCGACACGCCGACCAAGTGGTGCTTGTCAGAAATAGGCCATGTCAAATTGCCCTTAAAATGACACAGATAGCTCTTATTGTATGAAGCCAGAGCACAGTGGGTAAAATGCAGCAGAACAGCCGTGCTGAGAACCAGATTCTTTTTCTTTTTGCTGTTGCTCCTTTAATGTTGGGATTTTTATTCAGCCCTGTTGGGAGACAGGATTATAGATGTTGAATACTTTTGTAAAACTCCAATTTATGTTCAGTGACAATGTGTTTTTTAACATCCAGTGTCTCAATGTCCTTACACTCAGCTTTGGGACACAGAGGGCACCTGCATAGCCATTAAACATTGGCACTGTATGTAAAATAAGTAAATTCAAAGCTGCTGTTTAGATTTAGATCAGATAGATTAACGCTTACTTTATTATGCAATTATTAACCGTTAAATATGCTTTATGCAGCTAATGGATCTGAAGCAAGAACAAGCCCTTATTAATGTTAATAAGTCCATTATGATGCATTTATTGACAGTTCTTAATGAGATTAGTTTAATTTGCTTTTTGCCTTTAGAAGGCTGGAATTAATCCCAGGCCACTGAAGTAAGACTCAGTTTTAGGTGCAACATAAACTACCCATGAAGCCCACTTATCAATACTGAACAGCAGTTTTAAGTTATATATATGTAAATATATAAATATATAAAATGTTTAACAATATTGCACTTACCTCATAATTGTAATATATTCGTATTATACCAACCCTGAACACATGTACTCATTCTAGATTGGTGAACTAGGCCTTAATATAGGGCACATTATTTATAATGTTTATATTATATATTTATATTCAATACTAGCATTTATACTTAATACTTGTATGTGCACTTTCATGACTGCAGGACAGATTCAGTACATTGAGCCAAGTGAATACATTTTTTGACCTGTGCATTTTGTGCCTACAAGCAGCTGCAGAGGGTTCAAAGAATACAACTGAAGGAGAAATGTTTTGCTGCCTTTATCAGGATTTGTCAATATTTTCTGTTTCTATTTTGGCTGTAGCTTAGTTTAGTTTAGCTGTGCTCTCCTTAGAGACCGATTGTATTCTGGATGAATCAGCTTCAAGGTGAACTTCAGAGAGAAAAACTCTGTATTAGGGACATCTTTTGGACAATCCACCTCGAAGCTGTATCAAATCTTAAAATCCTCCTGCAGATCGTCTGCTTCCCTTCATCCACATCTCCTCCTTCTAATCTCTATAGAGATTAGAATTTTTTGGGAATAAGATTGGGTATTGGGATTTTGCCTGCATTCCCCTTATCCCTGTACATCATGTCTTATAGCGTGCACATCCAATCTACAATGAAGGAAAAAAGTTCACAGTGTTCACTGTGTTGGTGCTGCTGTTCTCCCAGGTGTTTGTTTGTAAGAGCCTCCAAAGAGCTTAGAAAATCAGTTTGGGGACAAATCGTTTCTCTGATTGCAGAAAAACTCTCCCAGCACCAAATTGCAGGAAAATTGAGAATTTCCAAAGGGTCACTACAACAAACGCTGGGATGTTCACAAACAAGTCATTTTCATCCAGAGTTACAGCAGGCAGACTAAAAATGTCTGAAGATCAGTATGAATGTGAACAAGCTGCAGGTTGAACTGAACAAACATTTGACTGTTCAACACTGAATCCAAATCATGTTTACAAAAGCTACAGTACACGCTGGTGTGCATGCAAACATGATCAGTGCTTGATAACCAACCAAAAATCTGACAGAGTTTATTCTCAACTGAAGAACAGCAAACAGAATGCTTATGTTCCTGGGAAATTCTTCAGGTAAACATCACCTGAACTGTCGCTCTACACACACGTAACAATGGCCAGCTTCATTCGTGGTTGAATCAAAGTACCACTCTTGTTTTTTGCCTTAGAGGAAAATGTTATCATGAGCATGGCATTTCGGTTGAATTAAAACTATTCTAATTTAACACGTCCTCTAAATTAAAAGAAAAGTTGTTGTTAAAAGAAAGTTGTTTGCATTTAGAATTACACATAGAAGTGTTTTCTAATCTTATTTAATTTAAATGAAGTGGAGTGTATTGTTTTTTTGTGTTGCTCATCTGGTAAGTTTATTAGAGTTGGTTTGAGCACCGGGAGCTGTCCATAATGTGACCTTTAGGTCAGAGCCTGGCGCAGAAGAGCAGGACATCTTGACACATGGGTAAGTAAGTCGTCACACTGGTTATATATCCAACATCAGAGGGCGCTATCTAAAAAAACTAACAGTTACATGTGTCTTTTACTGTTCTGAAGGCATTTTGCTCTTGACATGCAGTATAGAGCTGTGTAGTAATGAGTCCTCAAACCTGGAAATCAGTCAGCATTTTTGCACATCCTGTTCCCTCAACTCAAAGAGTTTTTTCAATTGGTTTTTGATTAAATGCCTGAAATAAGGTGTGTGGTTACCACAGGCTGAAGATATTTACACATTTTGTTTGACAACATAAAATACATCATTAAATGTCCCACAGTTTAATTATAAAGCTCTTCTGTGTGTTAAAAATGGCGGTTGCTAACAAGTGTCTAAATGAGACTACAGAGGTTGTCAGGGACATTAAACATCATCACAGTGAACATGGAGACTCATCTACTACTTTAGTTACAAACTATTCTAACTCTTACTAAAGTCATGCAACCACGGTGTAGTCTGTTTATAGCCCAACATTACTGTTTTGCTTCTAGTGATTTAATTTACGCTTTGAAAGTCACAGAAATGGTGTTCATTTGAAGATTATCTTAAACTTGTGTTTACCAGAGAGATTATATAAAAGAAAATGTTTATTTTAAATAAAATAAATGAAAGTCCTGTGCTAAAGCTAGCATGAGCACACATGTCACTCCGGGGCAAGTTGTCTCAGTTCTGGCCCAGTGTACATCTGCAATGCAATAACCAATGCAAGAAATGGGCACACAAGGCTTGTAGTCCGTGGTTCGCAGTTTATGTGTCAGCACTGTGACTGCCGATGACTGATTAGGCTATGTTGCCTGTCAGTGAAAAAATGTAAGCAACATTAAGCTGTTAAGTCTGCTGGGTAAATGTTGCATTTTGTTTTGAATTGGAACTGATAAAAGTAATAGATCCTGATTAATTATTTGCTTTTTGTTATTTGTTTTTCATTTATACGTTTTATTAGTAGGAGTGCATTTGGTCTGCGCAGGTTCATCAATCTGTCTTGCCCACAGTAGATTATTGTTCATTTATCTACTTTCATGGGTTCCTGTTTTTTAATGCGCTGACACTGATAGAGCCCTGGCATTTGTCTGTCTAAATAATTAAGACTTGAGTGCAAAGATGATTGTAGAAAGCCTCTGCTTACATTTGTTGAAACTATAATATGACAACTTTCCCACTGATGGAGCAACTTGTCACAAATGCACATTCTGTACTTCTGTAAAGATAATCTGGTTGTGCACAAGAATTTATTGTTGACTTTAATATGGAAAATGAGTGACATTTATGTACTACAGACAGGGAAAATAAATGAAGTGAAAGCAAACGTGTGACAATATGCCTTGCCTTGCTGTCAGCCTTGGTTACGTGCCACCCTTCACATGCAGCCATTGATTACTTAAGGTTAATAAGAGGTCATATATTGGTATTTACATGAGATGTGTATTTCTATGATAAATTAAGAGTTTCGATGTAACTATTAAGGTAAAAACAGGTAGCTGTTGTCGTAATTGTAACTAATGTTATTACCAAAATGGACAAAACTTTTTAAAAAATAGCACGAAGCCCAAGATCCAGACATTTCTTTTTAAATAACATCCCACTTTGTGAGACAGTACAAGTGAAAACACTTTTTTTTATGCACTGGTCAATTCTGAGATTTTGGGCTGTTTTGCTTCCATAACATGCCCCGTTTCAGACTGGTGGAAAAAACATGTTCAAAACACACTTAAGGTCTTTAGTTTAGTTCAGATTTATTTTATGGAAATATAATTCAAATTAATCCATATTTGATAATTTGCATAATTAAAGATAACATCAGAAAAATTATTATACAAAAAATAATAGTCTTAATGTTGGTTTTTCTCAGACTCGGAGGCAGTTCTCTTTCATAATATTTCGTTCGATGTCTCACTATGTGATGCACGCCTCGCTGCAGCCCTCAGAAGCATTAATCTCATTACGCCAGTCCTGATTGGTTGGTGAACATGTCCGTCCGCCTCAAGTAGTCCCATCTACCTTAAATAGCGCATGTGGACAGCACCACGTCATTTAAACACCTCTTCTCACTCGGAGCATATCTCTCGTCCAGGGCTAGGTAGCTAAACTGTCCACGGACGGATCTTATTTAACTTCTGTCGCTGGGTGCTACTAGCCTTGGATATTTTTTCCTTTTTGCTTCATCGGTCACACCAGATTGAACCCAGTGCTTTCCCTGCCCTCCTCGGCTTGGTCAGCACTGTTCTCGACACCCCACCACTGCAGTTCGAGCACCGAGCATTAGCACACCAACTAATCTCTCGACTTCTTCACGGTTAGCACACCAGCTAACTGCCTCGACACCCTGCCTGCACACCAGCTCGCGAGGAATGGAGGCTAAATCCCCTCACACCAGAGGGCACATAGACTCTGGGGCCCGACTCTGTCGTTGCGGGAACCAGATATCGAGTACGGATCCACACCAGGTCTGCTCGAGCTGCCTGGGGCTGGAACACGCCCGGCTAGCTATCGACGTCCCCGGCTCGTGTCAACACTGTGCGGTGTTCACCGTCAAGAGTCTCCGCAGATGGCTAGCCCGCCAAGCTAGTTTGTCTGGACATGACCCCTATTTCCCTTCCAACGACGCCGCCGTCGGAGCCGGAAAGGAGATGGAGGTCGCTGCGGTGGCGACACCAGAGGCTAATGCCAGCTGGGGCTCCCGGCTCAACCTAGCCGCAGATCCCCCGCAGGAGGAAGACATCCTGGAACTGGACTATGGGGACGATGAAGATGGCACCTCGGAACTCCTCATATCAGAGGATGAAGAAGAGGACGACGTCTTCATCACTCCGGCCCGGGCTGCGCAGCCCGTGGCCTTCATCGCCTCTAAGGATGGAGATGAGAGTAGCACACCAGCTTCTCCCCGCCCCAGCTCGGACATGCTCGACGTGTGCAAACGCGCCGCTGCCCGGCTGGCCATGCCCTGGCCCGCTGTCGTAGCTGAGACCACCAGATCCTGCTACGAAGGGAAGAGATTGCCCTTGGCCAAGAGTGCGACGAAGCAACTTCTTCCCGTCTTCCCAGAGCTGCTGGATGAGGTGGCGCACCCTTACAGCCGCAGGAGCCCGATTCCCGGAGCCTCGTCCCTGACTGTGAAGTGATGGAGAGCCTGGGTCTGCTCTACATGCCTCCGATGGAGCCACTCGTTGCAGGGCACCTTCATCCCCGGCTGTCAGCGATGGTTCTGCAGGAACGGGCACGGTGGCTCAACCTCACCAACCTGTCAGACAGAGAGAAGGACGACGTGCTGGACATGCCCATTGTCCCGGAGGGGATTTTTGGTTCCGCGCTGGCCTCAATGCAATGGCGGTGTGAAGCCAAAAAGAAGGAAGACGAACACCCCTTCTTGCTTGGGCTAGTGAGAAGAGGTGCTTATCTTGAATGACGTGGTGCCATCCGCATCAATATTTAAGGTAGATGGGACTACCTGAGGCTGACGGACACGTTCACCAGCCAATCAGGATTGGCGTAATGAGATTCATGCTTCTGAGGGCTGCAGCGAGGCGTGCATCCCATAGTGAGACATCTCACTCATATTACTCAGAGAACCGGGGTTATGTAAATAACCCAAAGATATCTCCACTTCAGCAGCACTTACCAAACTTTCCAGTTGTATTCATATCTATATTCTGAAGGATTTACTGAGGAGTTTGTGCACATCTCATTCAAAGCAAATTACAAAACATTTTTTTCATAAAAACAATAGAAAGTGAAATAGAAAGAGATATCCAAAATTCCCTCTGTAAAAACCTTTGACTAACATGTCGACGAAACGAAACAGGAAATACAAAAAAAATAAATAAAATTACATTTCTGTTTTGGAAATGTGTGCAAATTAGGGCATTTTTCAAATGTATCATGTGATCTGATAAATTACCTCTAGTGATGTCACTCAGTGGCTAAATTGCATTGTGGATGATGTAGGCTGCAGATTTTGAAAAGGAAGAAGAATGTGTGAAAATTAAAAAGGTGTCTCTAGTTCTGCTATTTAAATTTTGATCATTTGTTCTTGCTGGTGGAATAAAAAAAACGGCATCTACATTACCCACAATGCCACTTAGACACTGGGTGACATTACTGAAGGTATTTTATCAGAATGCATGCAGTTACCTTGGTAGCCACAACCTGCTCAGTACTTGAGTGGAGTGATTTAACTTCCCAGAAGTTAGAGGAAATTGTCATTTGCCTCCATTAGATGACATCTCCTATTTCTCCTGCTTGTAAAAAGGGAAACGTGTTAGAGAAATGTTGTTTTTTGGGCAAATTGAGGCAGATGGATAATGAGAATTGCTGGCCTCGGGCTCTGTCAGTCTGGATCCCTCAGCTGTCAGGACTGCTCTTTTCTGCAGCCCTGACAACTCGGTCCTGCTGTGTTTGCTGGTGGAGATGTGACAGCAATAAAACATCAAACCAGTTTGTTGGAGATCAATCACAGTCTGTCCAATTCATGTCAACTCAGGGCACCAGTTGTGTTCCGCCTGTGTGCTTTTGATGGCACTGAAAACAGCAAAATCATGCTTTCTCTGTCTCATTTGCAGTTTAGATTACTTTGATTGAAAGTTATTAGGGATCGTGCCTTCACAAATATACATGTTGCCAATATTAACAAGTCATGTATATAAACGAGCACAAAGCGATTTGCCGCCCACACGCACACAAATAGCAAGGTGTTCATAAAATAACTCTTGCAAGGTACACTTGCAGTGAACAGCTGCCAAAACATCATCCTTCAATAATGGAGTGTAACCCAGCTTCATTTCTTGACATTTTATGAAATCTAGTCTATACAGTCAACATATGGATCTCATGCAAACATAAAGCCCATCCTGGTTTAATTAACCTCACTGAAAGACCTTTAGAGTCTAATGTGAATGTTTGCCGTACTGCTTTACCCTGTTAACCTATCACCGTGGATGTTTTTTTCTCAGTTATGGCTGCTGAATAGAGCTTAAAGGGAAGGACTTGACCATCTTTTATTCTGTATTTGAAGTTCAAAACATTTTCTAACACTTCAACTGACTCACTCTTAAAATAGAAACAGAATCTGTGGAACTAAATGAGTATTTCAGAGCTCTCTGTCTGCTGTCTGCAGGAAGTTGATGAAATATAATATATTGTCAATCCATTGTCATGGGTTCTAAATCAGCTTTGGGCAGGAGTTTCTTCAGCTAAATTTGGGCACTGCTCTGTAGGTGATACTAAGGCCCAATCTCATTTCCAATGTTTACCCCTGCCCCCTGTTTTAAAGTGCCTTCTTGCCCCTCAGACTATATTTTTAAGGGGAAGTGGTTGAAATCTCCCCCTTCAGGACCCTCACATGTTATCATTTGTCAATGATAGCATTTATGTAAACAGACACGCCCAGACATTTTCCAATATGTCGTCTTCAGCTGCGGTGATTTCTCTTGTGTTGCTGTAACAATCCTGGTATTCTCACAATGCCATCTATCTGATGGAGATAGAAAAGCAATTCATTCACAACTTCATGCTATCAATCAAGTCATCAAATAAAGAAGCTTTATAAGCTAACATTGATTGTTTTATACTTGTTTTAAAGAAAAGGACCAGTGTTGGGCAAGTTACTTAGGAAGAGTAAAAAGTTACTCTTTACTTATTATTCAGTTTAAAAGTAATTATATAATGTATTACTTGGTATCAAAACGTTACTCTTTATATTACTACAGTATATTACTTCTACACAGGTAACATCTCCTCCACAATCTAACTTACCATGATGAGTTTCTTTAGATCTTGTCCACTTAACGTCTCTCCACAACTGTGTCCTGCTCAGAAATACAGTTTCTGTTGTTTAGCCAGAGTTTAACGTTGCTGTGCTGCTGTATCAGATGTAGTTCACATGTTGTATTTTCTATCGTGGTTGAAGCACTGTCCTTACCTGCAGCATGCATATGTCACCATAAGACAGCGTACCTAGGACAGTAACACTGCCTTACTTGATATAGTTACTAATAATATTCCTGATTTTGAAATTGTAATCCCTTACACTACTCGTTACTGGGAAAAGGAATATTACAAAAATATATAACTGAGTACTGCGTTACTGCCCAACACTCAAAAAGGACCTTAATACATTGAAACAACAGAGTTCTCATCAACCTCACAAGTGTACCTCCGTTTGGAGGGCCATGCAGCCCTAACCCCCTGATTCCACTGGGTACGCCTCTGTCACCTGGCATGTCCAAAGCTGTTTTTCGTCCTCCAGGCGACTTCATATCCCACTGGGAGTGTTTCAGAAGTGGGTTGTGAGGCCTGCCTAATGTTGTTGACTTGCTCTAGCTTTTTGTGCTTCTACTGTTCTCAAAACAGTGGACGAGCTCCTCTCTGTGCTCAAACACAGTATTGATGGCACGGCTATGAAAGTTCCACTTAGAATTGCTGGATGTTGGCAGTCTATGGGCAACTATTTTATCAAGAACACCTGTCCGCTTGGGTGATCTGGAAAAAGAGCTGGCAAATCCATTAAGGTGAGAAAACAAATCCTCACTTTGGATATGTCGGGTTGAGCTGATGTGCATAGCAGTGGGTGTCCTCTTAATGCCTGAAGTGGCATCCCTCATCACACTGGCGCTATCATATGCCTGGCAGATGAGCTTATTTATCTGATTCTCAGGAAGGATGGCAGTGAGACACTCCTTTAGTGCTGTAGCAATGGATTCAGCTGTTGCTGACTGAAGGAGGATGAACTCAAAAAATCTTTCTTGCCCGTTGTTTTTGCCATCAGTGTAGTATCGCTGTTGAGATAGTGTGGAAATAGCAGTTTCCTGGCTGGATTGATAGAAAAGTACCGCTCTCGGCTTCTTTGATGATGTGATCCGCCACAAGAGACAACATACACTACAGTAGCTCATTCTGCACAGTTTTTGAAGTTCCCTTAAATACAGTGGTGATCTCAAGGTGCTCTTTTAATACTCCATCAAGGGAAGCAACAAAATCCACCAAACCCACGGAATATCCCAGGGTTATCAACAGGGCTTTTTTAGGCAGACATATATTAGAGGGCATCAGAAATGTGAAGGGGGCATAATGCGCTAGCAATAAAATTTTTGGGGTGTGTTTTACACACATTTTTTGTGGGGTATTTTTTTTTGCCTGTAACAGTGTTTTCTCCATGGAACTGGGTTGCTAGCATTGTGTCCAACCCCCAATGTGGAGGACCAGTGGATTGCACCATAGCCAAAATTTACAAAACTAGAAGGTATCAACTTATCAAGGCTTTTTTCAAATGTCAATGTAATGTATACAACCCAACAGGTTGTATAAAGCAGAACAACATTTTATAACATACATATAGGTACATCCATCAGCAACATGACATCCACATGTAAAAATCAACTTATCAAGCCTTTTCTCAATCTCCTGTGTTTCTCTACAACTGTTAAATTCCCAAAAAATCCAATCCAAAATTCCTCTTTCATTCATGTATCATGGTGTGATGATAAGTAGTCAGGAGGACTTGTGACAATGTGGAGAAGGAACTCCTACATGATGCTGAAGACACCAATTACCAGGGCTGTGACACACAATTTATACAAGTCAGGAAAAGCTTTCTTATACTCCTGCAGGTGTTTACACACAGTGGACAGGTCTATTTCATTTGGACATTTCTTGACCAGCATTGCTTTTGCTCCATTTTTCAGAGTAACATCATCTGCTGCAGTGCCAGCAAGCACAGCCAGAGGGTGCAACATGGTGGAATCTAGAAATGCACCAGATTTGGGTACAAGACTAGATATGGCTTTCATTAGGTCAACATTCTTCTTGGAAAATCTGTTTCCATTTCTGAAATGGCCCTGTCAAGGATGTTAGGCAGGGATCTTTTCAGAGACTGATGTGGGGATTATCAGAGTCTGTATGGCCCACAGTTGAGAGCACAACACTTTCACCAAGGTGTTTGCTCATTGTTCTCCTACTCTTTGGAGGATATGAAGATTTATATTAGATAACTCTGCCCAACACTCATCTTCACGGATGTCTTTTAAGGACTCCAGCAATGCACCAACAACCTCAGAAGCAGTGCACATATCCACAGACTGAGACTGTAGAATTGCATTTGCTGGTTTCAAGACACCAAGCACCCACACTAGAAATTTCCCAGTCTCAAAGAAATCTCTGATAGGATATTGAGAATATGGTCTTGATTGTCAACAATGCACCTCGTCACCTCTACTGTAAGTGGCTTGTCCATCGAATTTCAGCAGCCTTTTGAGACTGGGCGCATCGTATTTCTTGGACACATAATGGTGCTGAAAAAAGTTGTACAGTGAACTACAGAGGTCAAAAAATCTTTTCGCACATGGCTCACACTGCATAGTGGTTATAAAAGTGGATATATGGGACATATCTAGCAAGTTTCTTTTGGAGCAGTGCTTGTACACCACCTCTTACCCCACTCATCCCTGAAGCACCATCAGAAAGCATCAGAAAGATGCCTCAGTATCTCAGAAATAATGTACTCCACATCAAGTTGATGCAAGTCAAGCAACCCAGAAGGATGCTCGTCTTTCATGGAATTGCTGACAAACCCCAAATCCCTAGTCCCATCACTTTTGAAGCAAAACCCTGCAGAGTCAGCATTTTCATATTTTTTCCTGACATCTTCAAGCACCACGTCTGCCAGTGTTTGAATAATTTCATTTTCGATATCCTTAGATGTGTATTTTGCACTCTTTGGGATACCCTTAGCAATGCCTGCTAGCTATCAATTTTAGAAAAAGACCCGAAGCAATGTCATTACCTGCTGCATCATGTCTTAAAGTTTCTGTAGTCCCACGGAACCCCAACTTATTCACACAGAGAAACTGTAGCCTCTCTGCTCTTGTGTTGAGTCCAGGTGGTTGAAGCATGCACATTGTTGTGGCTGGACACATGCCTCTCAATCAATCAATATTTATTTATATAGCGCCAATTCACAACAATCTTATGACACTTTCCAAATTGAGCAGGTCTAAACCATACTGCTTGATTTATTTATTTACAGAGAACCAACATTTCCCATGAGCAAGCACTTGGTGACAGTGGTGAGAAAAAACTGCTTTTTAACAGGCAAGCAGAACCGGACTCAATAGTGGGCGGTCATCTGCCTAGACCGGTTGGGTCAAGGCAGATGGCAGATGGCAGAGAGAGAGAGAGAGAAACGGGGGAGAAGCAGTGGGAGAAATGGGAGGAGGGGGGATACAGCAGCCACAGCAGTAATAATAGCTTTACTAATTGACATTTGAATATTAATAATACTAAAAGTGTAATCAATCTGTAGCCCCTTGTCTCGCTTGAGTGCTGCTCTCCAGTTGCTAAAACCAGTTAAGGTAAAAACAACATCCCTCTTGTTAGCAGTGCCATATTTCCAGAGTACCCTAGTCATGGTTGCTTGCGGTACCAGGCAGGATTGAATGATTGCAATGTTGTACCAAATGCAAGCTTATAGCTACCCAATATTGGATGAGATAGTCTATTGCCATTCAAGTCGCTGGCAGCTGAGAGAGTCCTGGGGCTTTCGGGCAGCGTTTGTTTGGGACGAGTACAGGAGAAGCAGTGCCTGTGGAAGACCATAGGCCGTATGGTCTTCCACAGGGCTAAGCAGATGTATTGCTATAGCTATTAGGTTGCTAGTGGCACAAGGATGGCAGAGAAAGTGCAGCCAAAATTCTCCAATGCTAACATTCTAGTTTGACAATGGTGAGTACTAACAATAGCCATGTTCGTTGTTTCTGTTCATTATGATAATATAGTGTTTTCTTACATGTAAGGATGACATGTAAAGGCAAAAAAAATGCAGGAATAAAGTTATATTGGTACTGTAGCATCCCCCGTTCTCATTCTCATGCATTCATTTTTTATGAATAAAATGAATGCATAAGTTTTGGATGAAATAAGATTGGATGAAATATGTACCAATATAGGAAGAAAGGGTCTTTACCAAAAAATCCTAAATCTCCCTAAAAGTTTTGTAAGATCAGGTAGCTGTGGCCTATATCAATTGACTCAGCTTCATCCAAGGAATCCACCGTGCAAAAATCTTTCTTTCATAAGTTATTAGCCAAATCATAAAATGCTTACTCACTGACCAACTGGTGTTGCAGTTAAGTGCATGCTTTAATATGTTGAGCATAATTCCATGGTTCACCTGTGTGCCAAGTATTATTACTTCAGCTCTTATAGCTTAGAAGATATTCGTGAATCTATGTCATCAACTGCCATTCAAATAGAATATTTCCAAAAAAAAAAAAAAATGTATCTCAGCTCAGTGAAATCTGATTTGTCAGCAGTACACTTGTTGAGAACTGAACACAGGACAGGACGACATGGCTAGATCCAAACATCCATACATAGTGACATCTAGACCTATCAGTCGCATTTTAGGAAAGTCCACATAAGCTCATTCAACTCCGGAGTGTACACTTGGATCCTCTGTTCATACTCACCTCAGGCAGGCAGCTCTGTCGGGTTTATTTGCTCTATTTCATTTTATATCCCCCTGCTGGTCTAACACATCCAAATGAATTCTGCCCTACACTTTGCATACATGAGTAGGCATCAGTGAACAATAATTAAGCACTCCACTTTTAATGCGGAATTATAGTGATGTGCCCCCTCAGTAAGGTCATGCAGGGATGCTAAATGAGTCAGTGATTATCTAATGAGAGCATACAAGTGAGTAAGCATTCACAGGAACTTATTCACTATAAGTTGGTAATGATCCAAATACAGTCACTATTAAATCATGGAGCAGCAATTGCAAAAAACAGTTATTAATATAATTCACACTAAACCTCACAGTTCACATCACTGACACCCCACAATTATGCCAGAGTATAACACCTAATACATTTTCCATTTTTCATCTCAGTTTTCCAAGAATCTGTCGTGTCTGGAACATACATTTTCCATTGTAGCTCTAACTGTAACATGTTTAAATTAATCTTGGTTTCATTGTCTGAACTGCCTGATTAAAAAGCCTTTGACTGGACAATGGGAGTGAGAACTTAAGGAAGGGTCTAGAAAAAATTAAAAGGGCACCAGCTACATGAGGGCCGGAACCAGTTCAAAACCCCTTTGTTGATCTTGTAACGTGAATTTAATGGTGGCCCGGAAGGGTTGAACCAAATGCAAAAGTCACAACACGAATGCAAAAGTCACAATACAGTTAAACAGTTGCTCGTCATTTCAATCTATGCCTTAGCGAACAGTTTTAAGTGGTCACCATGGTCAACAGGTAACAGGTTTAGTTTCTATCGAGTGACACTCATCAAAAGCATTGAATGAATTAGTATTAACATCGCTATGTCTTGACCCACAGTACATCTTAGATTACGTCCACCTGATCGCCTAACGTTAGCTACATTACATGGTACTAACGTTACTGCATCGCAAGCTTCATAACAGCCTAACATGAGATAGCAGTGTACATAAATATGAACAACACTGTTCATTTGTGACAAAAACATAGTGATAGAAATCATAGTTAGCTAGTGAAGAACATCCTCCTCTACTAGGGCTGACATTTATTTATTCACGGACCGCCATGTCAACATCTGCTGTCGCTCACTTCCACTGTCGCTCGCACACTTCCGTTGTGATGTTGTGACTTCCACATTTGTGGTGACTTTTGCATTTTTGTGTGGCTTTTGCATACGTTAGGTACAGCAAGGTCAGGGCTAAAATCTTGTAGTGTGAACTAGGCATTGGAAGCTATGGTCTTCATTTTGACAGGTCCATTCATGACTCTAAACTTAACTTCTAATATCCTGATTAAAGATTAAATAATGCAGTTCTAAAAAGTGATTGAATTTATTAAGTCCCCTTCCACTCTTTGAGATCATGTAAGGACAGGGACAAAGAGACTACATGAAAAAAAACCCTACAGGAATTATGACCACTGGGCACATTTGTGAGAAGGCAGGGCATTATAACATCAAGCAGCTTAATCCTACAACCCCACCAACACTGTTTTCACTTCTCAGTGCCCCATCATCATCCTGATAATGCTGCAGCTGCTGAAACACCAGCCAGGAGGCAACGTTAAGAGAAGGAGGAGAACTTATGGAGGAGGAGAGTTAGACATGAAATGTTGTGGGGTCGGGGGGAACACAGTTTGCAAAGGGAAATTACACAGTCGGATGACCATATTACAGTATGACTGACTTCAGCAGATGGGAGAAGCATTTATGAGGCAGATAATGGTGGTGGCAGCACACTAAAAAACTCCCACAGAGAGGAGTCGCATTCGTGCATTACATGACTTATGTAAGTGAAATATTTTTTACTCAAGAACACATTGCGACTTTAATGGTCACAGTATTAACATTTAAATCAACTGTTGTGCACACAGTCATATCTGGGCCCTGTGGTGAGGGAATGAATCAGACCCAAGACAGAAGCTACTGTCCAAACATTTAACTTTCCAAGTGAGCATTTTTCACACTTTGTGGTATGGAGTTGGGGGACCGAAAAGCGGACAGCGGAAGCTGGGGCGTAACTAGGAGAAGGTTTATTGAACACAATAGAATATATTGCAGTGGAGGCTGAGGAGAAGGCTGGAGGCTCTGCCGAGTTGATGGTGCGACTCACGGAGGGAAGGGCTTAGGTGCAGGAGGCTGGGTCGTAGTAGGCCAGAGGAAATCCAGGAATGAGGTGATCATTGGAGGAAGTGAAAAAAGAAACAAATTAGATCTCTGGGGATCACGAACAAAACACACACTAGAAAAATATGTAGGCACTAAAGTAGCACTGAGGAACCGTAAACCACATCTGGTAGACAAAATGATCTGGCAGAGGAGACCAGGGGCCTCATGTATCAATGTTGCGTACGCACAAAAAAGTGGCGTACGTCATTTTCCACGCCAACGTTCAGATGTATCAAAAGTGAAATGACCGTGGAAATGTGCGGTGCCCCACGCCAGCTTCATGGCTGGCGTACGCACGTTTCTGCAGCTATTGTTCCTTTGGCGACACTCTGAGGTGATGCTGTGAAACTGTTAATTATGTCTAAACAATTTGTCCTCAGAGTAATGTGTGCACATTACATCAGCGAGACGGACAATTAACACACGCGTTTTCAATCATATGGATCATAAATGACAAAAGCATGCGCAAAGTGATGAAAAAATGCCATTAACAACGGCAGCCTTGGCCTTGTTAGAAGACATCGCAAATGGTAATATCAGACATGAGAGGGTGTTTAGAGAACGGGAAGATCTGTTGGCAAATGACGACAACTGGCTCATGAGTCGTTTTAGGTTGCCGAGGCCAGTGTTACTGGAGCCGTGCGCAGAGCTGCGGCCGGCCCTAGAACGAAACACAGCCAGGAGCCAGGGGTTGTCCGTGCCCACACAGGTGTGGGATCATAAGAATGTCATCCCGGTACATCAAATTCCCATACAATGCTGTTGAACAGGCCAACATTAAAGCGCAATGTGCAGCAAAAGCCGGTTTCCCTGCACACATGTTGCTATAAAAGCGCCATCAAAGGAATAATTTGTTTTTGTCAACAGGAAACATTTTCATTCAATTAATGTTCAAATATGTGATGCGCAAATGCAGCTCACCAACATCGTGGCAAGGTGGCCTGGTTCAACATGACTCGTTCATTCTTACCAATAGCATGGTTGGTAACAGGCTGGAGGCTGGCACGGTGCGCGATGGGTGGCTTCTCGGTGACTAAATCCGTTTAATTGCGCCCCGAATGTAAACCAGCACAATGCCTTTGGGCACGTGCATTCAAATATGTGCATTTGTTTTTCCCTGGTGAAAATAGAGCGGCAGAGCTATCTAACAAGCCCTTTATTGTCTCCTTGTGTTCAGTATTTGTGTCATTAAACGTGTGCGTAAAGTTGGAAATGTCACACTGCAGTAGCCACGACGCACTTCTGCAGTCATTAATATAAGTGTGATCCGTCTCGTCAATCCTTGTAATGAAGTTGTTTTGTCCTTCTGTTTGTTTCCCACTAACGGTGGCACTTATATTATAAAATAAATATATAAATATATATTATTCCTTTTGAAAAAAGTAATAGTGATTCAATCAAGCGGTGCATGAACAAAGGAAACAAAATCTATTTCACATGCTATTGGGCAGAAATCCTCCGCTTCACCTCCACCGCCACGTCGGACCATTTTTTATTTTTAATTTCAGTGAGTGTGCGCTGCTCCGACCCCACAGCGTTCATTGCCTCACACACACGCTCCCACTCACATTTCTTTTTTTTTTTTCTTTCTTTTTTGGTATTTATCCCTGGCGAGAGGCGACCAAATAATACAGATCTTCGCATCTCGACTTTTTTAATAGCGTTTCGAGCTCAGACTCGGTGAAGTTGCGCTTCTTCCCTTTACTCATGGTGTAAATCTGATGGTGCAGAGAGGGGAATCCCCGCCTATTTAAATTGATTTGCATATTTAAATGAGGGCGTGGACAGGGAGGAGTTTCTTACGTC
Source organism: Pagrus pagrus (assembly GCF_965226575.1). NCBI lineage: Eukaryota > Metazoa > Chordata > Actinopteri > Spariformes > Sparidae > Pagrus > Pagrus pagrus. The sequence continues at coordinate 16,896,943 of NC_140206.1, read as the reverse complement.
TACATGTGCGCTCAATTCCACGTTGATTGGGATGTACAAAGGAAAAGTGCTTGGATCGACGCGTACGCACACTTTGATACATCTGATTTTTTTTGTGCGTACGACAGTTTCTGGATTCTAGCGTACGCCATGTTTCAGTAGGAAATCCACGCAAGTCTTAGTACATGAGGCCCCAGGACTTTTATCCATGTGCTGATTGCCTCAATGTGCTGCAAGTGTGAGATCGCTGTCAGCTCTGGCCAATCAGGAAACCACACCCAGCAATTCCACAGCACCTCTGAAACACACACACACACACACACACAGCACACCACAAAAAATCCATGAAAAATAGTCTAAATACAATGTTCAAAACTGGTTCAAAAGCAAAAATCTTGTCGCCGACTATTTAAGGACGTAGTATTTCGCTGGGATTTGCAATACTGGCTTTCAACTGAGAAGATATGGTTTTATTTTTCAAGGACCAAAATGAAAATATGCTCTTATTTACACATTATAGATGATAAGGCGTTTGTAAAGCATTGATAAATATAACTGTGGAGGTAGGGATCAAACCACAAATCTTCTGATTGATGAATAGCTTGCATGTGTGCCGCTGTTTTGTTCTGTCGTCCACACGATTTCAAATCCCAATGGGAGCATTTCAGAGGTAAAGCGTCATGTCTGCCTGAAACTGGTGACTTGTGCAGAAGAGATGTAACGATACAAAAAGTCATGGTGTGATTAAGAAGTACAATATTTGTCATGATATTAAGAAAAAAAACAATGACTCGAACAATGTGCTTTAATAATAAATGTGATGTGTACAGCATTTATTATTTGTATACAGTTTGCTTCTACTTTTTACCTGAGGTTCTTCTGCTTTTCTTCTATAGTAAAATAAAAGTAACCTTCCATGACCTATGCATTTGTAAAAAGTAGCCATTGGACTATGTACAATTGCGAAACAACTCAGCAGCCTCCCTCCCTCTGGTTGTACAGTGGGTCTACCAGGACCCAGGGGGTTGTGACAAGGGGGTCAGCTGAGAACAGGCACTTGGTGCAATGACAAGGAGAGGTAGTACAACGCATTAATACTGATTTCCTTTGTTAGATCCCTGAGCTTTATGGACAAAACAGCCACGTGATAGGTTAGTAAATATCGTCACAGTCCCACAACGGTGTCGCAGCGTTTTTTTAACGCAACGTCGCAAAATTTGGTATGTCGGTATATCCCTAGCAGATTGTGTTTATTTCATCATTTCTCCTTCATTTTTGCTGTGGTTGAGTAGGCTACGTAGTTATATTGGCACTGGGCGTGTTATTTTGAAAAAACGGATGCACTATGCTGTTCCGCTGTCTGATCTGAGCCACAAGCAGGTTGCAATATGATTGCATGTCGGCCAAGAAGAAACCAAATAAACCAGACCTGTGTGGGTCATACCCCCAACTTGCCCTTATTCCTTAAATTTATATGATCCACATGCTCCATGGAATGGTGGCATTTTGGCAATGCACTCCTGTTTGCCAGATTTATTAAAAGAATAAAAATGATTGGAAGATAATTTAAGCCTATCTCAGCATTTACAGTATATTAACTACTTAAATGTTTTAGCTACATTAATCCTAATTAGCTGTGTTGTTGTTGACGAACTAATACAATGTTGTGGCAAAGCTATCAAAAACCCAACGGGTTAACTACTGCAAAGACCTCTTTTTCTATTTGAACCGGAATCAAGAGCCCCAAGCTTCATCAGAATTATTATATTCATTTTCTTGTGAAAAAAGAACATCATGCAGTTGTTAAGGACACATCTGTAAGGACACTCCCACACAGAGTTTAAAAGACTGCAACTCCCCTCCAGTTAGTTAGAACTGAAGAAGCCTCTTCGATGAGAGGTGAAACGTCTTTAAGAAACTGAAACAAGTCCAGTTGCCTACGATAGAGCACTTAGAATTGCCATGACTTGTATGACTGAGAACCTTCATCAGCATGATGTAACTATTTGGTATTTTTGGAAAATCTGTATTCATTCATCTGTATTTCCTACACTTTATTAATGAATTTAACAATATAGCACCTCCATATCTGATGTTAAAAGAAAACCCTATATGCTAATGTGCTTATGACATGAATGCTATGAAATGGCATTGTGAATGTAATTATCTTTTTGTTTGATTTTGTGTTGTTGGATAATTGTTTTTATTGTCAGTGTGTCTGTATGTACTTTTTGTAGTACAATAAAGTCTTGGAAAAAACAAAACCAAAAAAACTTGCCAACAGGAACCATCTGTATACGGGAATTATTGACCTTGACCGGGCCCATCAGTGCTGTGGCAATCTTGCAGACCTTCATGCACAAAGAAAAAATCTGGTCCTGTTGAGTCAGGACCAGAACACGAAGTACAAATGGTACAAAGAACAAAACACTTAAACAAAAAACATTACACTGTTTTATAAAATAAACAAAATGTGAAACAAAATAAAATTCCAAATGGTTGCAAAACCTACAGACCTAGAATGGTCAAAAATGCTGGTTTATTTCATCAACCCAACTGCTGGGTTATGAAATGTGTAACCCATTTTGGGTTATTATATGGGTTTTGGGTTATTATTTGGGTTATTTTTGTGCAACCAATGCATTGGGTTAAATACAGTTGGGCTTTAAACAGTCTATGGTTAAAATCCATCAACCCAACAAACATCAGTTGACCCAGCACCTGGGATGTTTATGTTTTGAACGTCAACACGTCACACGTCATCACGCCGACTTCTCCCGTCATCCACCACGAAGCACCGAGCGGCAACCCGACCGATCATCCTCATCGCGGCGAGCCAAGTCCTAATTAAGGTTTGTGCACACTACATATCTAATTCACATTGTCCGTCTTGCGTTACCTATTAAAGTAGTATCTTTATATTGTCGTTATCATGGAAGCACACACGGATGCAGTTCATCTGTTTGGTTTTAGCCATTTACCAAATGAATTAATGAAACGTCCATAATGCCCGCGGGCTTTTGGTCATGTTTATTGAGTTAGCCAGCCAGCTCGCTGGTTCGCTAGCCTGGCAGCCGGCAGCTAGCGGGCTAATTATCCTGCTGGTTTGCTCGCCAGCCCGGTACTTCGCCAGCTAGCCGGTTAGTTGGGTGCGCGCAAGCTAACTAACAAGCTAGTTCACCGGTAATGAATGAATGCATTTCTATTATGCTACCAAAATGTGGAACACCTATCCCCAAACCAGTCAACAAAAATGCCATAAAGGAGCACCTGTCTGCAATTGCCCTCAGGGCTTTTTGTGTTATCCTTTTAACATTCTTGTACAATTGTACTGCTGTACTTTCTGCAACTGCTAATAAAGTATTCAATCAAACAGGGCCAAGATGATCAGGGGAGCATCCAGGAGACCTGCCAAGAGTTCCCGCATCTACTCACTCCAGGCATGGTACGTTAGGAAGGAGTATATGTTGAGGATTCTTTGTTAATAACAATCTTTTATCTGCATGTTAGCTGCCACATTTAATTTGTTTTCCTCAATTTGTTTTAGATTGCACAAGACTTAGAAGTCTTATATGGAGAGGCTGCACCAAAACTCTTCGAAACCTGGCTGCCGTTTTATGCCGAAAAGATTCTGTACCTGGCGAGACGGGAAGGGAAACTGACCTCTTCGCTCAATGGATTAACACCCGGCAATACAATATTATATTGTACAGCAGACTATGCAAATGTCAATTTCAGCAGGTGTTTTATTTTGCTACTAAATGACCAAATCCCAGATATGCCGTTCTACGTATTGATACCTATAATATTGTCTTCCTACAGATTGTTTGGGGGAACTGGCCCTGATCCAGCTATCCCAATATTTGAACTTGGGACCCTCCACCCTGACAAGCACATGGAATTTGTAGGAGTTGAGGCATTAAATGTAGTTTAATTTGGCCATGTTTGACGATTTTAATACTGTAGTTGGTTACTTTTGACGTAGTAATGGTCTGTTTTTCATTTTCGCTTTTTAAAGTCCTAAACACAAGATATTGGACATTTATTCATGTAGTTTTGCACTGCTGTCAATTGTTGAAGATTGTTTTGCACGTTAATCCTCTGATCTGCCAAAAATAGAATAAATATTTTTCTAAGATTCTAACATTGTTTAAAAGTGTTTATTGCATAATATATTTGCATGAGCAAATATAGGATGTATTTTAGAGGGTTTGTAATGTAACTGTTTACAAGACATGGGTATTCTGTTACAATAAAACACAACATCACGATAATCACCATTTTTGAGGTACAATTATTCCATTGCAGTTTATATGAATCAGCATTTGGGTGGAGTATTATATAAAGTATAATTTGCATAATATTTAACCAATTCATATGGTAGAATTTACCCAGGGTTGAAATTAATTTGACCCAGCATTTGAATTAAATGTGTAACCCGTCTTGTTGGGTTAAAATGCACAACCCATTTTGTTGGGTCAAATTAACTACTGCTGGGTTGGTCCAATAGTTACCCAGGCGTTGGGTTAAAAAAAACAAAACAAGTTGGGTTGATTTTAACCCAGGATTTTTTAGGGTGTGGGATTCCCCACAACATCTCGCACCAAGACCACCAGACACACCATCCTCTGTGAACGCCTCCATTTTTGTGTGGAATAATGACTATGAAAATGGTGGTGTTACTAGAGGTTGTACAGGTCTTTGTGTCTGCCACAAGAGTATAACAACTGCCACATACCACATAGTTTTGTGTCTCAATTGTTGAAATCACACATTTAATGACACCCATTGGAGAGAGCAGCTAACATAGGCTTGTTGCCATGTCTTGTCATCCCTGTTTCTTTCAAATGTGTTATCAGGGTTCTAAGGAACATTACAGTGTTCCAGTAAGTTAAAGTCCTAGCGATAACATCATATGACTGCCCCTGTTTACAACATTCCTTTTTAAATTTGATCTCAGCTGCTGTAGCTTTTATCACAGGAAGTGACAAACAAAATAATGCTGACTTTTGACAAGAATTATAGCAGTTAAGGAGACAGCTCATCCAAAATGCAAACAAACAAATTTACCCCTAATGGACAGTTTCCATCTTACTTATGTGTTTCGATTAATGTTACAAAATAAAACACATACATTGTAAAACAGATATTGAAACTGACTTGCGAGTTTCTTGGACAGTCCATCTTTGTTCTTCTCTTTCCCTTCTCCCTCCGTCTCAGTTGCTTGCAAGGTGAAACCATCTTTTGATGTACGACTCTACGTCTTGATCTGAGAGTCCCTAAAAATAGAGAAAATTGTAAAGTCTTGAGTCGATTACACAATTTTTAAAATCTTTAAACCCAGTCTGGGGACCTTGGCAGCGGTCAAGTGAATGGTGTGCTGTCTCCTACCCATGGCACCAATGATGAGAGCACTTTGACAACATTTTGGCCACGGCCGAAGGCACGCAGTGCCTCAAGCTGCCCATCAGGGAGAGAGCTACCCCAAGTCGAACATAAAAATGCAAAACTGTAATATTATATAAACATGTGACAAAGCCCTGTGTTTTATGCATAAATAAATAGGAAATGGTATTTAATATATTTCAATATACTATAAATTTACTTAAATACACTACTAGATATTAAGTTAAACACATTTGTGGGTCACAGAAAAACCTCCTATTGTTTGCAGCTTTGTGCCAAGGTCTAGCAAGATTAAATGTAACCAATGATTTAATGAGAGGTCCCTGCAACAGATCCTGACTACTCCAGTTGAGTTGAAATTTTTATTCACTGCATTTCACTCACATACGCTATATGAATTGTTAATGTGAGTCGTCCATCTCACCATGTGAGTTGTTGGTGAAGATTCTCAGTCACCTAGGTCACTGAAACTTGTTTCAGACATTTTACATGCTTCTTCAGTTCTTACTAACTGGAGGGGAGTTGCAGGCTTTTAAACCTTGTGTGGGAGTGTCCGTACAGAGTGTTTTCTACAACTTGCATTCCTTCGGATTGAACCAATGCAAACTGTGTCTGTGCTTCTAGATGAGCTCTTTGTGACACCAGAGAAAGCCATTACCAGCATAGGGCACAAACCTGCAGCATGACTTGGTACAGTCTTTTTCCATTTTCAATTTTGTTGGATGAAAATCCAAAAGTGTTGCAAGATGGTAGTTGCAGAATTCTGTCCCATGGGTGAGTTACAGGTCCTATAGCTTCATGCTTACAGGACTTAATTTATTTGTAAGTGAAAGTGGAGACCACAATGGATCATTCTTTTCCATTGACTGGACCAACTGGGAGTGAGAATAACCGCAGAAAGCAACAGTTCCTATGAAATGGTATGATCCCCTGAAGATCCTCCTGCTGTTTTTGTGACCCTTAACCTTTAATGGACATAAGAAAAATCCAAAGTACAGAAGAATCCGGCAACCAGTGTGTGTATCAAGTGGCAGCGCAATTACTGTGGTGGCAAGTTGTAGAGAAGCAGTGTCTGCTGCTAACAGTGTAAGCAGGATGAAGTTGGGCTAGTGATGGTAAATAGTGGTTCTCAGTTACTGATGAAGGTACCTCTTATGGATGATGATCTTTAATCTTTAATAGCCTGGTGATGAGCAACAAAAGGCCAACTACAGGTCACTCATAGGTCAAAATCACCATAATAATGATAATCATGAAAATGATAATTAATAAATAATATTATATTCTCATTATATTCTTGATCCACATCTGGTGAACATCTTGGTATTCTGCATGCCCAATGAATCTATGTGAAGTGATATGTCTCAGAGGGGGTAGCTCTTCATAAATTAAAGGCTTGCTGTCACAGTGAGGCAGAGAGAGTGGACCTAAATGCATTAGAAGGCAGGAAGATCATTGGATGAAGTGTATTCAGGATTAAGGTAACACGAGGAACAGAGGCAAACATGCCAGCAAGACAAGGGAAACTCAACAGATGACTCCACAAAAACTGAACAAAAGACTGGACTTAAAAACAAACTAAACTAACGAGGGGATGAGGTGCAGGTGGAGTGAGGTGGAGAACACAGGTGAGGGTAATGAATGGAAAAACACTAGAAACAGGGAAGGGGCTGGTAGGCTGGAATAACACTGGAAGAAGCTAAAGGCTAATGAGGGAGATATGGTGCAGGTGTGGAGGGAAAATCAGGCTGGTGAAAACAGAACACTGGAAAAAAGGGTTAAAAGACACCATAAAAACCAACAAAATGCACATAGACTGAAACTAAAATGAAAGGACCATGACACTTGTGTATTTTGCAGTGTTGACCTAAAGTTGAAGTTTGTCACTCCTGTTAGAGCGGCAGAGAACTGCACAGGTTCTCTCCAATTTCCTAGGTCGTTGTCATAAGTAATGTTACATAGAAAGTAAATGTAAAAGTAGCAAACCATTCACCTCTTAGGACAGCTTGCATTCAAATGCATGGATATCAACCACTATTATTCCAATACTACCCCAGATCTGTGTATAAGCAACAAATATCGCACTGAGATGTATGCCTCCACATTCATGCTCCCAATTAATGTGTAGGTCAGCACCAAGTTTCCTGAGGGCACCCGTGCTCCCCACAGGATAAACCATTCTGATTTCATCTTTCTTCTGCTGCTGCCTTTAGAACAAATTTAACCTTTTAACCCCATTTTCTGGTAAAGCTCTTAAGTGAAAAATCATCATCTTGTTGTTTATTCCCCCCCCCCTTTTTTGTACCGTGGGGTCTAATAAAGATTGCAGCCTTTGGGGCTTTAGATTAGATAGACAGAGTCTTGTTTGCTTATCTAAGAATGTCTTTTCTTAGGTTCCAAGAGTGTTTCAGGTGTGTAGGCGGATTTAAATTCAGACCAGGAAAAGATCAGAGGGAACCTGTACTAAGTAAAGGAAAAATATGTACTGTATGTATATATTTTTAAAAAGGTAATTTTTTTCAAAGATATTTTATTATATGAATTAAGTGTCACACCGGAATTAAGAGTCATAATTTCTTCTCATCACTGAAGTCACTTTATTTAACTTAGTCTATGATAGCAGATCATTGGTTGATAGACACTTTTTGTTGACACAATCACTTATATTAACAACTCTTTCAAGCACATCAGGTAAATCAAAAAAGCACAGAACTTTATATTTTAGACTATCATGGTGAAGTGCCAAATAGTTTCACAGCTTGAGGACGCCAGTGCAAATGTTAGGCCACCTCTGTCTAAATCAAACGCATCTTTATTCCATTCATGCTGCAGACAGTCTGAAAAAAGAAAAAAGAAATAGGCTGCAGTATGAATACTAATAGCAGCCACTCTGCTTTGCATTGCTAATGTGGTCACAAAACTTTAAAACTATTAAATAACTCAATGTGCAAATCAGGAAATCTGAATGATCTTTGATTAAAATTAATGTGCTTGTGTTACACATTCTATACTTGTAATTCTGCTATGCAGAATTGTGCTGATTTATTCAGTCCAGAGGAAGCTAATGCCGTACTGAAGGACAGTTATGTCAGTGTGAAACACACATACTGTATGTAGGGCAGACAGGACTTCAAAGCAAGCACTACACCTCAAGCCATATTTAAATTAATCACAAGTCAAGTAGTTACAGCATCCAAGCAGGACTCCAGTTCTCTTCTGCCAAGAAGTGAACTGAGTGCTGAGGGCAGCTGACTCAGTATGGACTATTTTAAGTCTATGTTAGGGGCACACATGCCGTGAGTTTCCTTACTTGCCTCCTGCAAACTTTAACCCTGTGTCCAAGCATAGCCTTCACAGCCATATGATATTTAAAGGAGACATACACCCATTTGTGCATTTGAACTACAGTATGGGATTGAAATGAGCACACAACCAAGTATTGAGTGCATAAATGAACATACTTTTCAGAAGGACATCATATCTGTTTTATAAATCCTTGTTTTGACGGGTAATATTCTAATATTTTGAGATAGATTTGAATACTGAATATTCTGGATTTTTTATTTTCACGAGCTGTAAAATAAAAACAAAAAAAGGCTTCAAAATATTTACTTTATGTCTAATTATAAAAGCTTTGCCCATGAAGAAATAAAAAAACTGAAGCATAAGTTAACAGAGCTTACAGACAGCAAGAAAGAAAAGCTACATTACCAACTGAAAACTGCTCCTAATACCTTAAGTAATGTCAAGGGGAAAAAAATCGAAGAAAAGGAACAGGAAAAAGCCAGGCTCCTTGAAGGCAGAGACCAGGAAATAATTGAATTAAAGACAGTGGTTGCTCATTAGACAGACAGAGCTTTTCAAGAGTGAAAAAGATCTCATCACTGAAAATCTGTTCAGGGCTCACCTAGAAATAGCTGTAAAGAACACAACAAATCAACAACTGGATGATACAATTACAGAGCAGAGTTATGAGATGCAAAGAAAGGATTTAAAGCTGGGCAGGATTGAAATGGAAAATCGTTCCATGAGGGACCAGCTGGAAAAACTTGAAGATGCAGCTTAATGAAACAAACAGAACACAGAAGATCTGCTTAGCTTCTGCTTGTGAGACACAGTCCATGCTCCAGTAAAATTTTGCCAGTGAGAAAAAGCAGAACATCAGGCTGACAGAAGAGTTGCAGAAGCTAAAGTTGGAATCAAAGTTGGACAAATCAGGGTCAATCCGCCTTCCACCTATTTCAGATAAGAACCAGTGTCACACTTACGACAAATCAAAGGACCTGTGTGTCCACATTCACCAAATCTATTGGATCGGATGACATCAAAAAAACCTAAGCCTCCTGCCAGCAATCGGCCATTCCAACGTAAAACAAAAAGGTTTGCTTCCTGCTGTTCTCCACCAAATTCCAGTTTGAGTCTGCGGACAAATCGACCCACCACATCAAACCCAACACTGTAAGGATCAGATGTCATCATTTGGCCATTCCAACTTAAATGTGAATTCCAGTATTTTTTAATCTGGGCTCTAAATTTACATGTTTGGGTGTGTACATGGTTCAAACTTACCAATAGTTCTGGAATTGGTCCAGTAGATCGCCTCAGCTGAGCCAACCAACCTTACCGAGGATGCAGTGATGGGTGGTATAGCTGTCACCAGTAATGAATCTCAGGGCTGAGTGGTAGACTGAGTGGGGGCCCAGGTGTGGCGGCAACAGTATTTCTGTAAATGACATCAAAGTAATCCAAAACTGCTTGAGTAGTTCAATCCGCTTCCTCCAGAAGACAGGAAAGCTGGATTTATTTCTGAAGAAAAAGCTAATTTTTGGCACAATTTACAAACTAGATCACTGATATGATATTAAAATGTAAATTAGTCATCCAGCCAGGTACCAAGATACTTGATTTCTGTTACCCTTGCAATAGCCCATCTGTTGACAGTGGAGGTTTTGAGATTACATTAATCCATGATTTCCGATCTTGGAGAAAACCAATAATGTTGTTTTACTTGCATTGCTGGTACTCAATGCAATGCTTGAGTACGATAAATGCTTCTGGAGGGTGCTAAAAGAATGCTGCAGGTTCTCACTGGCCAGCTGTACAGAGTCTGCAATACAATATACAATGGAATCAATCAGTGGAGTGGAGGTATAAAGTAGCAGTAAATAGAAATAACTCAAGTGAAGTACAAGTAGGCTACCTCAAAATTGTAGATGTGAGTGGATTGAGTAGATGTCCTTAGTTATATTCCATTACTGCTGAGCTGCACAGCCACATTTGAACCTAGACCAGAAGGGACAGCAACTACTGTATTAGAAACATCCACATGACAAAAGTACACTAAGGCACATTTTCTAAAAGCATTTCAGTATGCTTTCATGTGCTGAAAATAAGTGCACTTACTTTGTGTTAAACCGCACAAAGGTTGAAGGGTTGAACCAAGTGTATTAAAAGTTGTCATACAAAGGATCACAAGTGCACTTCTTTACATGTGAAACATTCCAAAACGATCAGATTTTAACACATTTTTTACATCAGCACAAACACAATATTCAATCACCAAACCAATTATTTAATTTAACTATGTAACAGTTCATCAAGTGTTTTACAACTAACAAAATGAAAAAGTTCAACCTGCAAGCAAATCAAAAAAACAATCAATTAACACGTTGAACCAGCTACAATCTTATTACAAGATTCACAACATAGGGAAATACCACGGTATAGGTTGCATGTGTTTGTTAGCATACTGGAAAGGTAACAGAGTGAAATGTTTTTTTTGTGACAGCAGCATGAGTTCATAAGATGTTGTTGTTTTTTTTCATTATTTCCCATAATTCACTCTGACAAAAATGCTACATTTGCTATTTGCAAGAACAAAAAGCTTTTAAAAATGGAACAGCACAACCTCCGAACATCAACTCTGCACCTGCCCATCTCATAATGCCACAATGAAATGAAATAAACACCATATGTAGGTGAAAGAAGTGATGTCTAATGCAACATTATCTAAAAAATAAACTGTCTCGCTGATGCAGAGCTTTTACAGCTGAGTCTGTCTCACCACCAAGCATTGAACAGGACTGATCTGATGAGATAAATCTGAAATACTGAACACTAAGTTCACAATGTCCTCTGAGTCAACATCTGTGTCTGTAGAGCCCTAAAGATGAGTAGAAAGAAGAGGGTTTGGTTAGGTTACAAGTTATTGTAAAAGGTGCTGTTAGAGTGAAGAGCAGACGATCATAAACATTTCCAGGAAACAGAAAAGTTCATCTCTAAGTCACCACCAGGAGTTCCTCTTCCTCAAGTGGATTTGTTGCATTTCTGATGTCCCATTTGCCGAAGCTGATCAAGAGCAGAGGACGATCAATCCAGCCATCTTCAGGTGTTCTGAGGGATGCTCGAGACATGGTAGAAGGAAGCAGTGAACACAGAGGCGGTACAATGTGAGGTGTCAATAAGATCGTCTTCATCAAGTATGTGAAACACATAAGTACCAGCTATCAAACGTCACATCAAGATGCCTGTTATACAGTAGATCTATTGCTGCTGTCCTTGTGATGTTTTAGGTTGACAATAACTCATCACACCGAGCTACCAAACCACCACCTGAGACTACGTAAATGAATGTTTAAACAGGCCTGAGCATTTTGTTCAGTGAACTGATTTTTAACCTGCTTTCATCACCACACCCATCCTCAGACATTAAAGTGTGCTGCCCGGAAATAAATCTAAATTTTGCACTCCATTACCTCGTTTCAAAGTCAATGGCTTTTTTGAATGGGTTTTCAATTAAAAGCCTGGTCTGCAGTTACTACAAACTTAAGATATTTTCACAATCTGCTCTACGACATAAAACAGGTCAATGAACCACATGTTTGCAGTTACTGTACTGTAAAGTGTGTATTGTACAATGTGAAGATACTTAGTGGTGGTGATGTTGACCTCACATCACTGTGATGTAGGCTAGTTTGTTTATATTGTTAGCTTTTAACTTCTTCATATTTACTTGGAAAATCACAAAGTGGTGTTCATCTGTGGAGATTATCTTGCTGAACAAAATGTATAAGCATCATAGACTTGTGTTTGCCACAGAGGAAAAAATCCCATAAGCTTCATGTGGAGGGACAAATATACGTCATCCCTGCAGCACTCTTTTGGTAAATGTCCTATTAATGCATTTCGATTACTAATGTTTACTCAGAATGGTCTGCCTAAGTCTGTCATCATTATTTAAAAAAGTTGAAATGGTAAAGCAGACTGTTTGGACATTACACAGAATAAATCAAAAATAAATAGAAAGGGCCCTGCCTTCTGTCTGTCAAGGTACACAGAGACAGGTAGAGCATACAGGAAGTTGTAAAGTGTGGCAGAAAAAGTTTTTGTAACTAAAAATAAAAAAATAAGTCCACTTCAGCTACTTTCTTAGAACAGGAGCATTTACTTATTTCGGCCTAGAGCACATTCATCCTAATGAAAAGCAGTGTCATTTTCTCTGGGACTGCGTTACTCTGCAAACGCCGCCACGCGCCATACATTTTATTTTGAAAGTCCTGCCCGGATATTATTTGGACGGCGACAGAGTATCTCTTCCTGGTTGATGTGGACACAGGGAAGACCTGAGGGGTGAGGTCTGTTGTTGTGAAGTGGAGAAGAAAATCAGTAAACTTGACTGAGAACGCCATGGGATTCATCGAGTCAGTGAGCTTTTAAAACTCTCTTGTTATTATTTATTATATTTTATTCCGGACCTTCTCCCGCTCCGCCACCCTTTCATACCTCCAGTGTCGCGGTGCATCTCACGTTAGCTCACTATGGGTTGTTAGCTGCTAACCAAAGTCGCTAACGTTACGTGCCAGTGCAGTGCACCTGTCACCGGCTTCTTTGTCCCACTCAGGTCGGTGGCTTCATTTCCCGATGAGTGCTAATTAATTGAACTTGTTAACATAAACGTCGGCTTGTTTTTCCCCTCACTTACTCCAATGTGGAAGCTGTCACTGTGCCTGCACTGCCAAAGCTAGACAAAGAAGATGGACTGACGATAACTCCCTGCGTCCAGAAATGTATGATGTGAAGTGTGTATGCGTCCCACTGGATATTTTTAAAACCCAAATAGTCTGCTAGTCCCGAAAAGAATAACAATAATGGCGTCCTCCAAAGTGAAGAGCGGAACCAACAGTGAGACCAACTCCCTGAAAGAAAGTAAAAGCAACGCCAGCAGTTTGGCTGGAGAAGCAGCACCACACAACAGGATATACTGCCTTGATGACCTGGAGACCATGGCTACAGTTGGTGAGTTACAAGAACATGTCACACACATGAATTGCCTGGACTGGACTGTTTCAAGTGGCTATAGTGTAACATACAGTAGTTTCCAAACTCCAGGTACGGAGATAAATAGATGATGCATGTAATAATACCACATAACTTGACTTCAGAGGGAATAGTTAAGTCCAAGTTCACATATTGGAATTTTTGTTATGTACAATTAAAAAAACCCAAAGGGATTTGGGCTTCTATCGTAAAACACATAGAAAACCAGCAAATATTCACATCTAAGCAGCTGGAAAAGGTGTGTTTTTGTAATTTTTGCTTATTAAAGGACACATCACCCATCACTGTGAATCATTTGAACTGTAAAATACCATGACACAGTGGAAAATGCCTGTGACAACTTCCTTAGGTCCAAGGTGGTGTCAATCCAAAACCACAAGAAATCAAATGTGTTATGTAGTACTGAAGGTGTGTAGTAATTTCCATGTTTGAGTGGCCGGAACCAGAGAATCGCAGTGTTTTTCCTCAAGAATCTACCTAAAATTAATGAATCAAAGTAATCTTTTTGATGATAATGATATGATAAAGATTCTCAGTCATCCAGGTTGTGGTTATCCAAGGAGGGTTGAATCTTGGGAAACTTTGACACTGATGGAGATGCCAAGGTATGTTAGATTTAATAAATGGGACCAGTTGTGAGTTGTTCTTAAACAGTATCGGTGAGTGTGCCAGTCTATACACTGATCCAATACCACGTTAGAAATGACATACTGCTACTTCCCAGCAGTACACCTGTACAAAAGGTTTTTTACTGCACAAGCAGCCAATATTCAAAAACGGCAAAGATTTGTATAACTTAAAGTACATCCATAATTTACATTAACAACCATACAGGTCTTAGTAGTATACAGGGGTTAAATAACAACAACAACAACAACAATAACAATAATAATAATAACAATATATTTTTAATGCACTGGTATTGGGTTTGTACTCTGTGTTGACTGATACGTTGTCGTAACATCTCTACCTGGGTCTCCCCGCCAATCAGTTAGAGCTGAAGAAGCCCATTTGATAAGACGCTAAACATTTTCAAGTATCTATCTACAACCAAGTCCAGTCGCCTTAGATTAGACCCTCCCTGGATAATCAAAATCAAAATCATGTCGATCTATTGATAGACTGATTGATTAGTTGACTGATCTTTGCATCTCTACTATAGAGCATATAGTTGGCATTGAATGCTTGGTTATTTTTCTTGTTTACATGGTTTTTAAGCAGATGTTGGTTAATTGGGTAACTTTACATATTTAGACTGTATTACACTGAAGCAAAGTTCATGTACTGCTGCTTGTGTTGAGGCATAAAATGTTGTTGCTGTTTGGAATATGTAACCATCAAGCAAGGAATCTCTGTCTGTCTGTTGTTCGCACATCTCTAGAACCGTTCATCCGATCTATTTCACATTTGGCAGGTTTGTTACTGAGGACCCAGGGAAATGAAGTGTCGAATTTGGTGCAAATTTGGACATGCAATACATTTGATATTAATACATTTTAAACAGCGAACACTGCTCTCTGCACAAGCCAGGGCGTAGCTTCAGCGCTTTGGCTTCAAGGCTATGCAGACTGAAGCTGGGCTCACACGTGCACTGTGTCTGTGATCTCATGGGGAGGTTAGCATTGGGCAACAACTTGCTGTGGTAACGAGAAAAAACAAAAGCAGAAGGTTAAACGAGTCTAGATGAGTGTTGAGACACGGTCAACCCCTCACATTGCCCAGCCTTGTACAGTACATGAGTAAGGCTTTTTATATCTGTGATTAAGCTTAACTTGGATAGACAGTTCTCAGCACCATTAAAGTTTAAGCAAAAGTTTCATAAAAGAAAAAATAAAACAAACTGAATGTAGAGCTGGGTGATGCTGACCGAATCACATTATGACAATATGAAGCTTTTACCAATTAAATGTACTTATACCAAAGTTTTCAATTACTACATATTGCAAATCCCAGTAGTCTCAACAACTAATGTCATTTTGACCAGACATCTAACTATCCAATCAGCCAGAAGTCTCACCTAGAAATCCAGAATCATAACCTCGGTAAGACAATATTTTTCGAGTCATATTTTAAATATTTTTACTTTTAGTGATATTGAGATTAATGTGACAGCTCATTGTGATATAGATTCTTCATCATATTGTCTGGCCCTGCTGCGAACAATCTGAACTGATAGTGTCATATCAGGATCTCAGCACTTTATCAATATGTCACCCAGCCCCAGCTGACCTACTTAATCCTTTATCTTTTTGTCCTTTTTATATATTTTGTTTGGATAAACACTGCTGCTGGCTGAGGTTAGTCCACCACAGTCTGAAAAATGTAGAGCACAAAGAAGGACATACTTAAACTTACTTATGTAGAAATTGGAATTTTGCTTGATTTCACAATTTTTGAAAATGTGACCAAATCTGTTGGGTCGAAAATATACATACAATTAATTGAGTAACCAATTTTGGTGATTACAGAAACTAGTGTGAATCAAATAGTTCTTTGTAGCATGGCCTCTTAACTTCTTCTGAGTGATTATGATCGATAATGGCTGATTACTTTTCTCGGCCCATCATAATAGCGCATGTTTATTATGTAGGGAAAGGTAATTTAATTAAGAATAAATCATAACCCTTTCTTTTTAGAAGGGCTAGAAAGAGCATAATTTCTCGTGTTTGATGAAGACAGGAAGTCAATTGTTTGCTTTGTTTTACAATATGTGTACAGTATGGAGCATTAAGTCTTAAAATTGGCAGTTTAACATTTGGTAAATCCAAACTATGCTCGATGAGTTATTTTGTGGATCGTGTAGATACACCCTAGCAAGCAGCAGTGAACTGGTTCATATTTTCTCAAAACTTCATAGATCAATTATCAGAGACAGCCTGAACATGTGTTCCATAAGTCAGAGGTGTGTAAACTTGCCGGTTAGTCAAGTATTCCGAGAAGCTGACATGCCGATGTTAGTCTGTGTTCAGGCAAGGACCTACCCTTCAGGGAGTTAGTCATCACTGTTTGTCATGTCCAAAGTGTGACTCACACTTACATCATTGAATTACACGGTATCTAAGTAATTACAGGGGAAATTCACTCATTTTACTTTGATAAAATTATGAAGTTATGACATTTGATATCCCAAATTTTAGAGGTTAAATGCACTGTGACATCCAAATCCTCTGCCACAAATGTTTTGCACTTTATTCAATGCTATAGCGCAGGAACAGCAACCTGACTGGTGTGGAAAGGCATATGACCTCAAGGCCTTGATTCTAGTTTTTATGTTAGTATAAATAGCTCTGTATGATACATTTATGGCTTGTCACACAGTAGTAATGTCTGCTTTTCTTGCGTTCTGATACGGCGGCCTACGAGCTGCACCCAACCCCTTCAGCCTCTGTCCCGGTCTTCTGCTGTTCCTCTCGTGTCACTCACCCTCCAGAGCTGCTCTTCGCTGTTGGAGTTTGTCCGAGCCGGAGCGCATACCTCCACCAGTCAGCACTAGCAGATACCAGTCATCTAAATATGCCTGCTTTTTTTCATCCCATGCATTAGTGTTTAATTAATATCGAAATTATTGAAATATTGATACATATTGACAATGAATATGTGAAACAGTTTCAATACACATCTTCTGCAGTATCCATACACCAGTACCAGCTGAATTTTCTCACTCGCTTTTCTCTCCGACTGCTAGTTGACACACACACACACACACACACACACACACACACACACACACACACACACACCCCATGGTATTGAATATCTGTATTTTTCAAATTTAGTATGATTTAATCTGGCACTGCTACTGAAAGTGTGAAAATTCCTGGATCAGTCCCTTCATTCGTATCTGCAACTAAGGTTAATGGGGTCTATTCTGGGCTGAGACCCAGCCTCCTTTCAAGTTTTGTGGGAATTCGTTTGGTAATTAGTGTAATCGTACTGACAAAACAACCAACCAACCAACCAACAAATGGAAACGGGTGAAAACTGGTACCTATCTAACCAGTCTGTTGTCTTCATAATTTAACAGCAGTGCTGTGATTTACTGTTGACAGTGTAACAGTGATGCAGACTGATCATAAAAGGCCAGATGGTGATAGGATTGATAGCAAACACTGCATAGTGATGACACAGCATCCCTCAAACCTTTTTCATTAATAGTAATAGTTTGATTTTGCAGGCAGATTTAACGTACATTGTGATTTATGATCTCATGCTGCATACTTTACGGAAGACATCGAGCTCAATAATATGCATTAAGCTACATGTGGGCAACAAAGCCTGGGCTTAATGCCTGTCAGGGAGGTGTGCAGCAGGGAACGACATTCATCCTGTGCTGTTGGGAGAAAGCTCCAAGCTTATGAGCCCTGCATAAAAATCCAATTTGCCAAGCCATTTTGTCTGATGAGAGGGATTTGCAGCCTAAAACAAATCAGCTAGAGCTCTTTATCTGCCTGCTGTTGTTTAATTGTCATTGAAATCATGAGGCAACTCTCTTGCGCCATTACATTTATTCGTTGCTGTGGTAGCCTATATGACCCAGACAATATCACTTGAAGGCATTACCAACTGCAGCCCTGTCAGAGCAAATGAATTCATGAGCAACATCGCCATCTCAAACATGCTATTTAGGGATTTGTTGATCTAGCTCATATGCATCTGTTGCTCATAAAAGTTGCATCCTGTCAGTATAACAATTTCAAGAGTTGCGTGCAGTGCATTGGTTTTCTGTGAGCCCCAGAAACAGAGCAGGTGGAAGAGGAGTTGGGGATGACCCAGTTTCCAGAGGGGTAAATATCAGTTACAGTACATTACTCTCTGCAATGAACTAGCCATTTCTAGTCTCACTGCCTTTGTCCCTGTTTGGTTTCTGATAACAATCCTGGCTCAGGAAATACCAAAGAAGCAGCCATATGATTTACAACATCACTTAGTGTGCAGAGAGAATAGCTTATCTTGTTCTCCCTCTCCCCATCATGTATGTTTTCAAACACTCACACAATGCAGGCCTTGTACAATAAAGGGGTTGTTAAGCAAGGTGAAATGTGCACCGGTTTAGCACATTGTTATGCAGAGAAGCAGCAGGCTTTCATACCTGACATACTGTACCTCCTATCTTATCATTAAGAGCAGTGCTCCTTGTGTTTCTTGGTGTGGAATTCCAATTTGATGTCATTTTCATACAGTATTATCAGCTTCAACCTGATTGGAAGAATCTCCCCCCTTTGACTTTGGTGAAACTAAGGCGTCAGTAGGCTTCAAATGCAGTAATTACTGAATTGTCTATGTCATCAGCATTGAGGGCCCACGTCCAACTTTTTGTAACTTTTATTTTAAACAATTATGCCCACTTAACACTGTGATTGGCCAGGTGTGCAGAGGCTTGACAGTGAACCTCTCTCTCAAGCTCAGGTTGTTAAACATTACAGAGTTAGACTGATAGCTAATAAAGAATTTGGAAGTGGAGTTGGTCCCCCGCAGCTGCCCAGCGCTCTGGGTACATAGGACGGGTTACATGCAGAGGACAAATTTTGTCTGAACATATGCAAGTACTAAGAAATGACAAAGAAATTATAAATATCAGTCCTATCAATATGTCAAATCCGTTGGAGATAGTATGCTGTTTCAGTGCTTCCGTGCTTGTTTTGCTATGGCAACAGCGGCACATGAAGATGCAGCAGCTGGTAGCTCCTCCAAATTTCGACCCACGGGATCTTTCATCCATCCAACTAGACCAGCCGGACCACCCAAGAGGAGGTAGAGAGCCAGAATAAGAACCCTGCTAAGCCAGCTTGGTGTAAGGCTGCTCCTGGCTAATGGCTGGTCACAGGAAACGGAAATGGGCAAATAGGACTCAGGCCAGCCAAACAACATAAACTCAGACCTGTCTCCACCACAACATCTTGGATCAAGTTGTTGAACGGGCCCACTGTGTTCTGCCTGACAGTGTGCAGGACTACAGCTGGACGAAGAGAGGTGGACTCACAGGACTGACACACAGTCAAAGTGGATAGACAGTGTGATTTTTGATTTAAAGATGCTGACTACATACACCCTGACATAGCCCAACCCTGTGTGTTGCATAATGACCGTTGTCTCAGATTTGGAGCCTATTGTCATCAAGATTTATGTAGGTCTATAATTTATGATAAGAAAATTGTCACAGGCTGTTATTATGTGATAAAATGTGCATACATATGACCTCATTCAGCCAAACCCCTCGGGATAACAAACATGCACAAATGAACACTTAACATTTTGGGAGCTGTCACTCAAGTAGTAGTACTCAACTATTCAAGTAGTAACCCCCCAAAAAATGAAAATGAGCATATCTCCTTTAGATATTTTCAAGATGAAATGATCTATTATATATTTATTATTATGTTATTATTATATATTTACAAGCTGTATAACACCCTAATCCAGAGATTGAGAAATGAAGAGAAGCTCAGACAAACTATTTACATTCCTAAACTCCACTCCTACGGCAAGCTGTGTCCTGCTACTTGCAAGTTGGTAACGCTGACTGTATTATAATTCATATCCTGTGTTATAAGACTAGTAGCTCCTGAGTGCATTTGGTTGGTTGGTTGAGCAAGAGAAAGAGAGCAAACGGCAGACAGTGAAGTTGTCAGTTTACCAGTAAATGTACTGTGTAGGTTACAGTTTGTCAGTGAATAAAGGCTGCACCTTCTCAAGATCAGAGTGAAGCTCTGATGTGTTGTTTCCCAACAGCTGGAAAGGTGAATGGGGGGGCGACATCGTTAAAACGAACAGCTACAATTCCCGCCTACGTTTAGGTGATAGTATCTGCAGTGGAAAAAGAAGGAGAGAAAAGTACCTGATACAAGAAGTATGAGTTGAGACGCACCCTGCAGTGGAAACACATCTTCTGCTATACTGCAGTTTGTTGTTGTTTTCCAGCTGACATATACGGCAATAACTAAAATCGCTGATAATCTTGACTGATGTAACAGTTGGTCTACAGTAGTTTATTGGTGTGATAAATTAGTTCAGACCTATTTCTTATAGGTTTTACTGTTGATTTAATTTTCACATTTATTGCTCTTATAAAACAGCCTCACCTCACCTAACCTGTACTGGCTTTATGGGATCCCGTTCAAAATCAACATGATGTTTCAAGAGATGTAGTTACATAAAATGTTTTTTATCGCTTGAAAAGTTTGACATTACGGAGAAATGAGTTATTCACCTTACAGAGATGGTGTATTGCAGGGTGTTTGTTGCTATGGCAACACTAATAAGCCTGGGACAAAGGTTCATTGTGGGTAAAGGAACGAGACAGACAGCATTTCATTAGGAAGTTCTAGCAGTTCCATGTCTGTCTCGGAATGGCTGTTATATCACATATTGTCATCAGCCATTTATTGTCTCCCTCACTGCTCATCAACACTGCAGGAATGAAATGCCAAATGGTTCTCCTCAATCTTAGGAGGAAAACAACAACACAGAGCTCAGGGCAATATAATGCCACAAAATCTGTATTCATTCAGCCTCAGGAGGCCTGTTTTTTCTATCCTGAACCCGCCTGCTCCTGAAGGATTCCCAACTGTTACTGTCTGCTCCTTTGTCTCGTCATCATCCCATCCTGACCTGGTTCCTCTAACAGTCTGATCACTCCTGTCGACAAGAGTGTTTTCTGTTGTCTACTCCATCCCACAGGGAAATTGATTATTCTAGTCTATCTAAAGAATATCCGCACAGTCAACAGTCAACACTCAACAAGCAACCTTTAGTAGAAATGATTACAAGCCTCACAGTTAATCACTTTTAAAAGACACTGTCTGTTCATCTGACAACAGATACAGAGGTATCCACTGCTGTACCACCAGACTACAGAGCAGCTTCTTTCCTCAGGCTGTGAGACTGTTGAACTGATCCTCTGCTCTAACCCAGCCTTACGTAATGAGTAGTGCTAGAGTGTGGCTTGGCCCACTTTTTGAACCTGAACCCGTCAGTAACCAAGTCTGACCCGAACTTGATGGGCGTTCTGTTTTTTACATCCAGACTCAACTTGTTTATGACAGTTATTTCTAATTTTTTGACACTACCTGGCCCTTTGTGTCCCGGTGGGTTAGGGTTGGATATCCATGCTCTGAAAAGGACCACAGCTTGCTTTTCATTGTACAACCCTGTGTAGTGTTTGTTTCTTAAGTGCTGATGTTGGTTGGCTGTTTTAAAATAAAAATAAAATAAAAAATAATTAAATAAAATAAAAGCAGTTTTTTGTTTTTTTGTTTTACATGTTTACAAATTTCAAATGTGAACTTACCAGGGGATTTATAATTACATGATACAGATGACTGATTCAACTTCTACCAAAGATCATGCAAAACAAACCCTGCAAAACCTGCCACTGTGCCCATGTCACTTTTCAGGTTGACCTCACCGCAAAAAACCTTCTCTACACTACTTCAGATGTCAAATTGACCATATTCTGTCATTTTACATTCAGAATTTCATCATTCTATTTTGGATTTTTCATCAGAGATTTGAAGATGTCATTTTTCAAGATGTTATCATCAGTTACAGCTGTAGAGGAGATCAGGTTTTGATGAATGAATTCTAAGAGCTTTAATTGAGTGCATGGATTATTGGCTGACACTGATTGCCCTGAATATTTATTTTTGCATGCATTAATGATAAATGACAGGTTTGAACATCAGTGTGGTACAGCACAGCACCCAAACATAATCAATAGATGCAGAACATTAGATAAGAAGTTGTTTGTCATGGTCTAATTCCCCGGTGTGCTTTGGATTCCTGTCACATTGGTTAATCCTCACCCTCTCTCCCCCACCTCAGGAACAGGGACTTTTGGCCGAGTCTTCCTGGTCAAGGACAAGAAGAGCAGGGCCTTCTACGCCCTGAAGCAGATGAAGATCCCCGACGTGATCCGACTGAAGCAGGAGCAACACGTCCACAACGAGAAGGAGGTGCTGACAGAGGTCAACCACCCATTCCTCATCCGACTGTGAGTGTGCTCCCCAGTATTACCCACAAACACACTGGGGGTGGCAGGGGTCACGGTCTACTGGGTGAATTTTCCAATGAAAAAGGTCAAAGTTCAGTGTCTGCTTGTGAATTCTGACATTGATTCCAATAAAAAGTATAAATATCTAGGGTTGTCACGATACCAGAATTTCAGTAGTCGATACCAATACCTGTGAATTTCCACGATTCTCGATACTAATTCGATACCACAATTTTAAAAAAAACAACAGAACCCATGTACTTTTAAATTCACTAATTTATTGAAAACTGCTTCAAACTGTCAAGTATTTAACACCACTGTGCTTCAACATCTTTTTGCACAGAATTTAAATTGCAGTACCTGCTGCCAACTGCCAAAAGGTACTTTTAGTTTAAATAACATAAGGTAAGAGATTGTCAGACAGTATCTCATCATGTCACCTTACGTATAATGACGCAGACCGTACCGTTACATTACGTTAAACATCTACATGAGTGAGCGACTGAGCGAGAGTAGAAGCCTGCGCCCCAGCTGACTCTCATGCCCAGATGACGGAACGTAGGCATATTCGGGTTAACGTATGACGTGACACAACAGTGATAGTAAACGGAAACTCACTCGAAACTCACTTGAATTCTCTAAACAAGTCGGGGTGCCTGTCTTTGAGGTGTCTGGCCATGTTTGACGCTTCCCCCTTCGTTTGAAAACTTCTGAGGCACTGTTTGCATGTCGGCTTGTTTGAGTCTAGAATTGCTCCGTATTCATCCGCCTCGAATGCAAAATATTTCCACACGCGACTCTTAATACCTGTCTTGTCGACGAGCGGACGTGTTGTGCTTTCACTCTCACTTGCTGAGGCCATTTCTTTCTAAGACGGCAGGTTTCCTTCTTCAGCGCCGCTGACTGCTCTGTGCGGCTCACACGCATATACTGCCCCCGTCAGTTCAGCCAAGAATCGACACGGCTCGCCGAGTGAAAAGTTGTATATTCGGTTCTGACGTTACCAGAAAAAAGCCAGTATCTCATCATGTCACCTTACGTATAATGACGCAGACCGTACCGTTACATTACGTTAAACATCTACATGAGTGAGCGACTGAGCGAGAGTAGAAGCCTACGCCCCAGCTGACTCTCATGCCCAGATGACGGAACGTAGGCATATTCGGGTTAACGTATGACGTGACACAACAGTGATAGTAAACGGAAACTCACTCGAAACTCACTTGAATTCTCTAAACAAGTCGTGGTGCCTGTCTTTGAGGTGTCTGGCCATGTTTGACGTGCTTCCTCCTTTCGTTTGAAAACTTCTGAGGCACTGTTTGCATGTCGGCTTGTTTGAGTCTAGAATTGCTCCGTATTCATCCGCCTCGAATGCAAAATATTTCCACATGCGACTCTTAATACCTGTCTTGTCGACGAGCCGACGTGTTGTGCTTTCACTCTCACTTGCTGAGGCCATTTCTTTCTAAGACGGCAGGTTTCCTTCTTCAGCGCCGCTGACTGCTCTGTGCTGCTCACACGCGTATACTGCCCCCGTCAGTTCCGCCAAGAATCGACACGGCTCGCCGAGTGAAAAGTTGTATATTCGGTTCTGACGTTACCAGAAAAAAGCAAGTATCGAATTATTTTTTTCGTGTCGGCATCGAAGTGGTACCGAAGTATCGGTTCTTGTGACAACCCTATAAATATCTACTGCTAAGTCCCCTGCACTGTGTAGATAATCAAATTAACGCAATATAAGATAAGAAATTGTACAGCAGTAGGAACGAGTGCAAATATAACTTATTAAGTATCAAATTCAAAATATACACAATGCCAAATATAACGGTATGGATCATAGATATGCATGAGAAGTGGTGTATAGCTATGTAAGCACAACATCAAGTTTATATGGTTAATTCACATTTCATTATTTTCTTCATATTTCACATTATGCACATTTTGTCCGATAAATCCGAGAACTGTAATGATTGTAAATCATGGTGAGACAGTAATCTAGAGGGACAATCGAAAAGAACAGAGCTGAAATGGAGGCTTGAGTCCCCCAAGCAGCAACCTCCAGGGCTGGAAAATGAAGCCATTTACATTTAAGGGCATTTAGCAGATGCTTCTGTCCAAAGCGACTTACATTAATTCATACATTCATACACTGATGGCGGTGGCTGCCATGCAAGGTGCTGACCAGCACGTCAGGAGCAGTTTTGGGGTTCAATATCTTGCCCAACATGCAGACCAGGGGAATCGAACCAGCAACCTTTCAATGACAAGACGCTGGCTCTACCCCTGAGCCACAGCCAGTGTGGAAGTGCCAGAAAGTGCTGTTCCTTTAATGGCCACTGGAGGCCGGTTTCAAAAGTGATTCAATTCCCAAAGAGCTCCATGTTAAAATGCTCAACCTTACAGCAAAAAACATGTTTACAGTTTTGGTCTCTTAAGCTAATTTCCATACGGGGGGTAGTTTATAAAGCTCCCTTTGTTAAATTATATTAATGATTGAATTCTAAGTGCTGTATCGTAGGCAACTGGACTTGAAAAGTTGCCTACGATATGGCACTTAGAATTACCATGACCTGGATGACTGAGAACCTTCATCAATAGTTAGGGTTAAAGCTCTGCATAACTAAGTGCGTGGCAGCTTTGAGTGACAGCAAGCCGCAAACTGTCTGCTGGACTGATGTTCACCTCTCCACTGTGTATTATATGCTGATGCCTTTTGGAGAATTTTTCTTGCAAAAACTGGACAAATGATATGGCTTGCTGTGCAGTTAATTGGACTACCAGACCAGAGTAGTGGGACAAATGCCGGTGTTTTGGATTAACGAGTGACCCTGTCAGCGTTAACTGGCAGGCAGCTGCTGGAGCTGGGGAGCTCTTGAGGAGACAGCCGTGGGCAGAGCCAGAGCTTCCAAAGGAATAAACAGCCAGAGTCTATTTCCAGCCTAAGGAACCTCCTCAGCTCCCCGTGCTTCTGCTGTCCATCTTTAGACAAGAGATATATGAATTGTAAAATCTGATTGCTACAAGAAGAAAGGATTTTCTGTGGTGCATTGTGGCAGTAACGGTCTAATGCTGAGGGCGCTCTTCTGCAGTACTGGCACATCGTGGAGAGGGTGGGAATCATTGCCCATTATAGTCTGCTGTTTGTGCTGAATCCTCGACTCGGACACACCAAAGAATCAACCTCAATCCTCTTGATAGAGCAAGCCTTTCTGATGAGCTGCTGATTCTGTTGGTGTCGACTACCCTCACTCTGCTGCCCCAGCACACACAACAGCAACAGAAATAGCACCAGCTATCTCAGGCTGAAAGAACATTGTATTAGAACCAGAATTATCAGCATAGTGCTGCAGACATTGAATGGAGCCTCCACAGGAAGTATAGTCATTGCTGCCCCCTCTTGTACACAACCTCAGGTTTCTTAGCCAAGTCCAACTTGGTGTCCGGTGTCCTCCCAGGTACAGTATCTCTGAGCAGTGTAGCAAACGCCTTGATGGAAATAGGCTTAGGTGGTGTTTTCTGCCAACTGAAGCCTAACACCAACTCTTTGGTCACACCATTGTTGAACTATTACACTTGCCTCCCTCCACTTGCTGATACCGCCCAAAGCTGGAGAGTTGTTCGATACTTCTGGAAGCGCATGGAGTTGTATCTGAAGAGAAAGTGTGTATCACAGTGTATCCATCCAGTAGAGCCGTTTGATGTGCCACAGTCTATAAGCACAGGTTTTGATTGTGGTCACTGCACAGACATGATGACCCAAACCTGGCAGCCTCACTGTGACAGTAAGCTAGGCTCCAGCTCCATACCAAACACATAGCCTCTCATCTCGCTTTTGAAAATAAGTAAGATTACTTCCTTAAATGTTGAACTTTTCATTTAAAGCAACTGTGTTTTTTAATCTAATGAAATATGGACCTTCATTGTCCACTGTCTCAGCAGATATTATTCATAATAATATGAATCAAAGACCTATTCTGATAAAAAATGTCCCTAATAGAGTAAATTTCCCCACTGATATAAATCCAATATAATTTAAAGACTTAAGGAGCAGAGGAGGGAAATCAGCATGATTCTGTCCACAGATCAGTCATATTGGACTTTATTTGGTGTAATAAAATACTGCAACTGTTTCTCCAGAGCATATGCTGTACTTAGGTGATAATTTCTCTTATCCCTGAGCAAATTTCTTTTGCATTTCTTGTAAGAATAACAACTTCCAAAAGTTTCTCCCATGTATTCTTTGTGGTAGTTTCGGTGTCATTTTCAATATAGCAAACAGTCTTGAGAATATGGCTAACATATTTCTCCTTTCATCAACACAGTGGTTATTAAATAAATAGTCTTGTGTTGCCTGATGATATTATAGTAGTTTCTACAGAGCGTTTAACGGGGTCTGTACAGTGCAGAAAATGAACAGATGTTTTCAAATGCATGGTGAGATGTTAAGGTCACCTCAACCTTGTACCACCTTCGACAGCACAGTATGATATGACGTTAGATTACACTCGCTGTTATTATTTAAGGACTCCTGTACATATAGGGCATCAACGTTAGAGAAAGCCATACACAGTATATTGAGAGCCGTTTTGGGTTTGAGTTGTTATATTTATATTATATTAGATGAAACAAATAGAATAAGGCTCACTATTTGCAGCTTTAGTTGTGTTGTAGATTTCAAATAGCTCAAATAACTGCAGTTTGAAGCTCTGTTTCCTTCCTTCTGCTCTTGAGTCTAACAGATGGATGACAGAAACCTCACAGCCTTCTGATGCTATCATAGCTGTGATCAAAGCTAGAGGAAACTCTAAATCTTGAATGTGTAGATAGCTGTTATTTGTGTTGGTGGTCTGGCCAACAGTTTCACTCCTTGATCATGTGTGTTGCTTCCCATCTATTTCTTGACCGTAATGTTTATGTTATCTTATTTCCTGGTACACATCTTGGCTTTGGAAAGCTTCCAAATATAGAAAAGTTCTCTCCCCAGGGCACAGACTCTGATGTGTAATTGATTGACAGCTCATTAATCAACTTGTTAGAGTTGCGATAATGGTGTCGTGCCCTTGCCAGCTTGTGTATTGTTGAACAGCGCAAGGGCTGTTACAGTAAAAACATTCCATGAATCTCACAAAATAATTCCAACAACTCTGGCTTTGTTTTAACCACCACAAGTGTAATTTCCTCGTAATCGTAAAACAATTAAATGTGTGTATATGATTAATGGTATATGATTTATTGTAAAGCAGATTGACATGGATACTAACATTTGACAAAAACAACATTTTCGATAAGGATTCCTTAAAGATATAACATGTCAAATTAAAGTCTAAGAACACCAAGACCTTTGTAATATATTTTGTTGAGTTGTGAGCTGACATTATCCCAAACATTTCCAACAGTGTTCAAACCCAGAGAAGTCTGTAATTTTGTTTAAGTTAACTGTGTTTCATTTAGTCCCATCACTATAACTTCCAGCAGAAAGGCAGAGAGTAAGGAAGCAAGTAGGCAAACTAAACATAACGTGACTGTAAGTTTAAAACATTACCTCGTCTGTGAACATTTCCGCCCGTGTCACGTAGATGCGTTTTCATCAACAATGGTGGATGTAAAAAAGACAGCTCCCATGATCTCACACTACTTACTTACTTTTGTATTGTTGGATTGAGAGAGCCCTGGTGGCAGAAATGACCTGCTGTGTGTTTAAACATGATCGTCTTGTTTTTTCTCAGTATGGCGAGTTTTTCCTCACTCGAATCGAGAGTCTAAGGACAGAGGAAGCCCACTGAGGCAATGTGATTTTGATTTTGGGCTATATAAACTAAATTGATTTGATTTGATTAGAGCATTGTGACCAATATATGTTCGGAGTGACACATTTTACAGTGTAAGAATTCACGTCAGTAGTCAGTGCTCTGTGGTGGACAAACTATGAAACTGAAACAGTTTCCAGTTGACCTCAAACACATCTTTGACATTTATGTACTTACTAGAATTTATTTGCATTGAGCTAATATTAGCTGGCCTTTTTATCAGTTGGTAACTAATCTATTGTAAATAAGGATTCAAGTAAACAAAGAGCATCATAAAAAAGACATAACTGTGTGGATTTTGAGCAGTTATCTGATGATTGTTGATTGACAACATAACATATGCACAAGGTTGTATATGCACTATCGTATTATTTTGAAATAAATTGAGGTTATCTATAGCATGAGAAAGCAGGAAAAAGCAAAAGGGAAGTGTGGAGATAAAATAGCAGTGTAAGAAAGAGTCAGTAATCGTCTCTGTGGCCAGCAGCCAGCACTTATGGAAAACACTGGAGCCTCCTCCATCTTCATCAGTGACAGTGCTCTCTTGTTTTTATTCCTCTGAAGTGCCCTTCCCGCTGAAATAGTTGTTGCACACTGCTCCAAACCACACTGGGGGATAAAAGAGCCAGAGACTGATACAGCCTCTCATTTTATCTGATTTCCTCAACTCGTCAGACAGTACTTTAACACTTTTACCTTCCGATGGACACATTGGACAACTGCGGACTGAAAAGCAACTCAATGTTCTGTTTTTTCCTAAAAAGACTTTAATATAACCGTCTCCATGTTTTTTTTACCTTTATGTCCTGTTATTTCTCAGGTTTTGGACCTACCATGATGAGCGCTTCCTCTACATGCTGATGGACTACGTGCCAGGCGGTGAGCTGTTTAGCTACCTACGCAGCCGTGGGCGCTTCAGCAACCTCACTGGCCTCTTCTATACCTCTGAGATTGTATGCGCCATCGAGTACCTCCACTCCAAAGAAATCGTCTACCGCGACCTGAAGCCTGAGAACATCCTGCTGGACAGTGAAGGACACATCCGCCTGACCGACTTCGGCTTCGCTAAGAAGCTCTCTGACAGGTGATAGAAATAGCATTGATTTTGATAACAGAGTGATTTATAAGGAAGTTAAAATGAGCTGAAACTAATCAAATTGATGGTGAATAGAGGATAAGCAAGGGGAGATATTCAGAAAAGGGATAACAAAAATGGGGTAATAAGTTTTCTGCATCTATGGAGTTTAAGAATGGATTTAAGAGGTGATTGATTTTCAGTCTGAGATCAGACAAGTCAGTTCTAAGTCTGAGAAAAAAGAGCTGCCCAGAGTTAGTTTTAAATCTCAATTTGTTTGTTCTCAATCTGGATTTGGAATTCTTTAAAAACTGACGGTTTGGGATGGCGGCTGACCCGCCCTTTAATCCCAAAGCGTCAGTTTTTTACGAGTCGGCAACACAGAGCGTCATTATTTGACGAGATGGAATGGGACTGAAAAATCAACTTCTCATACATCCTTCAAATAGGTCCTTTAAGGAGCTAATAACAACTTGTTCATAATATAAACTTGGTACCAGCCATTACCAGTTGGGTAATGAACTTAGTACTTTTAAGGGTGCCGACCGAATAACATTGGTAATTCCCAGGACAGAGTCACATTCAGGTCAATCAGTGCTAATTGTCTTTGGCACTAGGAACTTGTGATTAGTATTGTTCACTACTTTCTGACAATTTAGAGACTAAACTTCTAAATGCTTAATTTTTCAAAGAAATAATCAACAGATTAATTGATAAGCTGTTCAGATGAGTAATATTATGTTTAGCTGCATGCCTAAATTTCAGTCATACAAGAAATCTTAAAAATAGTTTTAGGAGTATCAGACTCATGATTTTACATGATTTGTAGAGCTGCAACAATGCTAATTACTTGATTAGTCGACCAATAGGAAAATAATAGTCTAATATTTTGATAATTGATGAATTGTTTGAGTCCCTTTTTCGAGCAAAATGTCAACAATTCCTGGTTCCAGATTCTTAAATGTAACAATTTTTGGACATTTTATCGACTAAACAATAAACTGATTGATCATGAAACTAATTGGCAGATTGATAGATTATGAAAATAAATGTTAGCTGTAGCCCTATTGATTTGCAGATGAGAGGGAAATCTTCATTTAACAAATAATGTTTAAATAAAATAGGTTCTATTAACCTTAAACACATGGGATCATTGCCCTTACTGCAGAGCTTATAGTAAAGCCCTTTTCATACATCTGTCTATTAAAGTGATTGTCTTTTGTCATTCAGAGGTGTCCATTATATAAAAATCCAATATGGCTTTATCCTCTACTCAGACATAACCAGACATCATTTATTAGATAAAGTTTGACAGTGCATAAGCATAGATGGACATTAAGTAACTTAACTTTAAGTTAAGTCCTATTCGCTAGTGTCATGTATATAAAACTCACATACTCACTGCGTACTTTTTAAAATGACTTTTTTAAGACAAGATTTGTCTCAGTTGGCTTATGAAATGTTTCATAGTTAATAAAGGGGCTCAAAGTAACTATTTGGAGCAACTTACTTGTAGTCATTTTTATTGACTGTATGTGAGCAGATTGTAATGTTATGTAAAGTTTGAGTCAAAAAGGATGTGACTTTATGCACGTTCTCGAGTGCCTCATCTCAGAGCCTCTCTCCACTCTGCTAATAGAGAGCAACAGTAGCTTACATTAGTTTAGAAATGGGGTCCGCTTACATAAACTAACGAGCGACTTCCAGCACAACACAGAAGTTCCACAGAGCCATTTTAACTGGTTTTATTTTCTTTGTATAGGAGACATTATAATGAAGTCTGTCATACATTTATTACATTGAAGTTTGTGGAACAAGATGTGCATTTAATCTGCATTATCTCCTGTGTATAACATTGTGGTACTGCAGCCTTTGCGTTAGTACGACAGTTTTGTTTAAACTCGTCACAGTTTTGACCTCATCAGACTGCCGTCGACATTTATGTCAGTGTGATTCTAGCGTTTACTCAGACATTAGACCAACAAGGAAAATGACCTGCACTGTTATGTAATGAAGCATATGTACAAATGATATGCTACTGGGTTACAGGTGTTTCAATTAGAGGTGTGAATCTTCACTGGCCTCAAGATTCGATTCGATTACGATTCAGCTGTCAACGATTCGAATGCAAAATGATTATTGATGCATCTCAGTGATCTACATTACTGCACATGGCTTCTTTTCGTCATTTAAATTCACCTTTTATTCAGAAAGTCCTTCCAACAATCAGACTACAGCAGTCTACAAAATAAAAGCTGCAACTTTTCAATACATAAACATCACAAAAACAAAACATTTATCCATCTGCAGTGCCTTACACGTTTGTCTGCACACCTCTCTCAGAGTTGAATGGTAAGTTGGAAGCGCCTCCTCAGATCGTGACTGATTAGCTGGGCTTGCTGTAACAGTTATTATTTATGGCTGCAGATGTTAGCTTCAGGTGAAAATGACTAATGTGGTTAATAATTGTTGTTAGGCAGAAGTCACGCGCAGCGTGGGTCTTGTCCAATTTGTGCTTTTCAGCAAGTTCTTAAAATCTGACATGTGCCCTGAGAGGTCAGTTTAAAAACATACTTGGCAAGTTTTTATATTCTTGCAGATGATTTCTGCCCCCCTCCAACATACCTTCTACATAGGTAACGTCAGCCTAATTTTCCGCCCACAGTTCAAAGCATGGGAGCAATGGTGCAACACAGCTTTATTATCCAGCTGAGGCTGGACAATCAACAATCAACATAAGCTGCAGACTCTCAGTTATGCTCAGTCTCTGCATCGATGCAGAATCTTCCACGTCCACATCGCGATGCATCTTATAATCGAGAAACTTCCACACCTCTAGTTTCCATCAGAACTTTTCAAATGTTTATGAATTGCAACTTTTTTTGATACTTGTACCTTAAAACAAACTTCTTTATTTCTTTGCGTGTTAGTACAATTGCCTTCTCTCTCGTATCTTCCTGGAGAGTGTGTGGCTGCTCTGAATGACAGTTGGAGATGCTCCGCTCTCAGTTCACGGTGTTTGATGTTTGATTGATTGTCAGTAGGAGGTGAATGATAAAGCAGCTGTCAGTCCACACTGTACATCTGAGCTCATACTGTACATGCTCTCACAGGCTGCACTGAGCAAGCTACACTTTGATTTATCTTCTATTTGTACATTGTGGATTGGGCGGAAAATCCTGATTCAACTTGGAATTGAACTTGGAAGAAACACATCTAGGGCTTGGTGTAGTCTGGAGGTCATCCTGTTCCTCAGGATTCATTCTCAGGGCACAGTTACACTTGTATTGATTTTCGACTGGTTGCATCAGTTTCAGTTTAGGAGACAGAAACTTTCTCCTTTCTTTAAAGACTTGAACCTGTTCTTTCATTTACAGGAAATTAGTGGTTGAAGATTTTAGAAATGCTCCTAACATAAAACATTTTACATCAGAGGGTCATAACAGGGGCTGAGTCATTAGAGCATAGTCTAGTTTACTCTGCCCACAGATCTGGATGTGAACCAAAACCTCTCATATCCGTTTGCATATGCTTCTATAACTATGAAAGATCTATTGGTCTTTTTGAATTCCCATTATCTAAGCTGAAGATTGGCTACAGTAGTTGCAGGTTTCTATCCCTATTTGTTACAGTATTGCTAGATCAGGATTTTTTTTTAGGATCTGCATCAAATTGATCATAGATGCCAGCCACATAAATATGTCTGATTTTTTTCATCAAGATCCGTGCATTATTCCCTGAGAAATGTTGAAAAACATCTTGCAATGTCTGGGCCCATCTTTTATCCAAGTTTTGTGGAAATCTATAAGGTAGTTTTAGTATAATCCTGCTGAAACCCCAAACAAGCAAACATAACCTCCTTGGTGGAGGTAATTCAAACTTCAATAACTAATTTAGTATAATTTAATTCATAAGAAGTTGCTTGAAATCGGCCAATCAAATAAATGCAAATGCATTTGTGGTTGATTACTTTTAACATGAATGCTGTGATCGTTGAGATGAAAGTTAAAAGAGGTTTTCCCTGTGACCTTTCCAGAGATGTCCTCTGTCCGTGATTAAAACAAACTGCTGTGCAGTGTTTTGGCATCTGATTAGCGTTTAAACACATTCATCTTTTACTCCAACTGAACTTCTTGGGTTGACTATCAGTGTCTCACTGTCCCACCAAAGAAGCCCTCCCTTCACAGACTGAATCCCTGCCCTCAATATGTCTAAAAGGACTTGCTTCTTGGATTGTCTAATAGCGCCTGAAACCCCTTCCTGATGGAGTTTCTGATGGTGGGATTGGAAGTTGTGGGAATTGTGAATCTTACAGCGACAGCAGCTGGTTAGGTATGCCGATGTGAGAAAGTAGTAAGGGTTTAAAGTTCTCTTCAAAACCTATTTGTATGATTCATCGTGTCAAGACTACAAAGACACACATAAGACACAGAGCTGTTGGAGAGAGGGAGGCAGGAAGTCGTTTCTTTGGTGCTTATGAATCCTCAAGCTCTTTCTTTTTGCCTGATTGGGTAAAAACATAACATTTTCTCTTTTTATTTAATTAGTTTGGCCCATTCCTTCATTACATGATTAAATTGTTAGTTGATGCTGACATCTATTAACTGTGGGCAAATAAATATAAAAGGAATGAGGAAAAGCCATCCTGCTCATGTCCTTTGTGTGTTCAGTGTCCTTGAAAAGCTCATATTTTCTTCTGGGAATTTGAGGGTATCCTCCCAACTCCAAGAAACCCCTGGCAGTGCCACTGAAGGACAAACTTCCCCCGACTGATGTCATTTAGTGTGAATTAGATATCCAGTGGGCGAGGCCTCCCGGCGACCTCGGCAGAATTGAAAAGATGCACTGTAGAGGAGAAGAGACGGCTTTATATCTGCACTGCAGCCTCACTTACTGCAGTGTTTCTCCCAAGCGTTTCACCCAGCGCTGCGTTGACCCCCGCTGACATGTAAACATAATGGAGTAAGATTACATTTTCCCCCAGACTGGGAGAGCAAAACAGATGGGGAGTAGATACCTCTCTGATGTGCAAGTGACTCACTTATATAAATGGAGGGCAGCAGAATAGCCTGGGATAGGAAGACAACCGCCTCATTGCCACAAGCTCTCTTGTACTTTTCCCTGTTCAGGATGTCATGGAGCATCATCACAGCCCAGTGCTCCATGTGCTGCCACAGCGTCCCCTGCTGGCAGACAAACTCACCAACACATTTCAACCAGAGGCTCTTTATGATGACACATGCCACCCTGAAGATCAGCAGCACGTGTGTCTTCTTCCCACCGCGAACACGCCTCCTCCATACCCCATGCTTTACTCCCCCATCGTCAGCAGCCTCCTCATCCACCATCAGGACCAACATCATTTCCATACAAATTACCGTCACCATGGCAACTGGCCGAAAGAGGTCATTACCCAGGTGATATCGGTGACAGACGATGAAAGGCTGGCGGCGGGCCAAGTGCTCTTCATCAGAGGACAAGTGGATTTCACAGAGAACACCGTGCATGTTTGTTACACATACACAAAGTGTCAGTCAGCTGCTCTGTCAGCCAGAGGCAAATAATCTGCTTTAGACTTCCTGTTATTGTTCACGCTCGACAGGCATCCTTCACTTATTGTCCTGTACTTGTATTTGGACTCTCGCCCTCATTACACTTTCATCCTGTGGTCACCTCGCCAATACAGACTGACACCTCCAGATCTATTACTGCTGTATCCACACAGAGCTCCCATATCCTCATAGTACTATAAAATATGACACAGCTGGGTCAGGTGGCATGGAAGGCTCACTTTACCTACAGGGGTCGTCTTCCCCGTGCAATTGGAGACTTTCTTTTTACAAACGGTGTGTAATGTACAGATACAGAGCGAGCAGAGGCTATCATTTATCATGTGTCAGAGAGTAGTGGCTCAAAACGCTCACAACGTGACCCTATATGTTTACATAGGCAGAAAAGAGGTTCTGAACATTACATATTAATGTAAGCAACCTACTTTTTGCAATGTTGATACAATTTTTAAATTGCTCATATTTCCAAATCATTTAAAGATAATTGCACTTATTTCTGGCAGTGCTTTCCCCATTTCAGAAATGTCCTAAATACGAGCGTCAGTATATTGAAAACAAGACGGATTAAAGGCCTTTACACAGACAAACACTTATGCAAAACACTCGCCTGTCTATATGACACATCAAAACTATTTACATTAGCTACAAAGCAAATTTGCTGTTGTATACTACAACATGTGAATTTGTGACACAGTAATATATAAAAATTTGCCACCTCTTGAATATGTGTGACAAAGAAATTGGAGAGCAGCATATCGCCTTAGTTGCCGTTAACTCCCGCAAAATGTAGCTGCCGTTTTAGTAGTTAGCTCTGTTAGCCGCGCAGCTGCTGGTCCGGACTGGGTGTTTGGAGTGGTATTACAGCAAATTCCTTTGTTTCGTTTTTTTTTTTTCTTAATTACATTTCTTACATATTGTACCTTTTTTAATGCACCTTTTAAAATGAGACGTTCTGCAGACCAAGCAGGACACACAGAAAAACAGCGCCAGCTTGCAGAGCTTCAAGAGGGCACCCGAGGGTCTCAGTACTGCAGCACTGATTGATTGTTGATACATAGAGAGAGGTCGCATTCACTTGTTTCAGCTGCCTGTATCAGGGGCTCTGGTCCAGGCTGATGTGGTGCGGTCCATTAACGTGTATTAGTGAGTTGAAACTCAAATAG
This sequence comes from Pagrus pagrus, assembly GCF_965226575.1. Lineage (NCBI taxonomy): Eukaryota > Metazoa > Chordata > Actinopteri > Spariformes > Sparidae > Pagrus > Pagrus pagrus. The sequence goes on along the minus strand of NC_140206.1, from coordinate 16,860,617 downwards.
TGTTGCCACAATACTGAAATTTCTAACTTAAGGTAATTGGGTGTGAGGAGGCAGGTCTAAATGGGCACTGCAGCGGTGTGCGTGTGAACTTGCTGTCGGAGAGAAGAGAGTGGGAAAGCGTAGCTGGTATCAATATCGATACTGTGGAAAATGAGTACTGAAACAGAGAAATATTAAAAATAGCCGATCGAGGCAGCAGTAGACCAGCAACACCCATGTTCTGTAAGGTAGAATGACTGTTTTTATCCCAGTAGCCTGGTGGATTTGTAGAGAGCAGAGATGGATATAAGTGCTTCAGTTCCTCGTCAGTAAATCCCACATACCCATCAGTCTGTCTGTGCAAGGAGCACAGGTTACTCATCCCAAATCACCTTTTCCACATCGTCTTACTAATTGTGTGCCCCTTGTTGTATCATACAACGTGATGACAAACAATCAACAGGTCTACCATTGTCATGATCGCACAATAACATTGGTTGATGCCTTCATTCACAGCGAGAAAAATCAACCTTGCCTTGAAAAAACAGTGATGTCACTTTTTCACCATGTAATATTTGCTTTCTGTTTGAAAGTACTCAAATATTGTGTTAATCGCATACAAAAAACCACAAGGGCAAAATCATCACTGTTTTTATGTCATCTTATCTTTAACAATTCCAAATGTTTTATTGTTCCAGCTTCTAGGAAATATATAATAATAATATATTAATACTAATAATATAATATTCGTAATGAAGTGACATGAGCATACATACACGAGTAATATCTGTAAGTTATGGTTAATACATTAATCATGTCAATTTCTAACTGTCTTAAACCCAAAGATATTCAGTTAATGATATAAAACAGAGCAAAGAGTCTAATCGTCACATCGGAGAAGTTGCAACACAGAATGTTTGATTTGTGCTTGATAAACAACTTCACTCAGCCTGCAGGAATGGGGCGCCCACTAACACACTAAAAGCTAACAGGACATCCGGATAAATTGCCTTAATGATTTACTGGTTGTTAAAATACTCGCTGATAATGCTCAGTTGACCAATGGATTAATCGACAAATCATTTAAGCACAACCTCAAACATATGGCTCATAAATAATAGATGAAGCCTCTTGGAAATAGAGGTATAACGTTTAACCCTTTGTCCCTCTCTGTGCGATCAGGACCTGGACTCTGTGTGGCACTCCTGAGTACCTGGCTCCTGAAGTCATCCAAAGCAAAGGTCACGGCCGAGCGGTGGACTGGTGGGCTCTGGGCATCCTCATCTTTGAAATGCTGGCTGGGTAAGTGCTGAAGTGTACAGTATATACCACACTCCACCCATTTTAAGCACCAGGGGGCGCTCTCCTCCACCAGAGCAACTGAACTTAAGCAGCGCTGAACATCACCTCTGTTAAAGAGCAACCAGATTATAGGCCATTTGGAAAGTAAAGACACTTTATCTCGAATTGTGTGGTGTTGTTGAGAGAGAGGGGGGTGGGGTCTCTGAGAGATCAGAGGAATGTCTGCAGAAAGAATTTCTCATGTTCTAACTTCACACACACAAACACAAAGCACACACACACAGGTGAAAATCTCCCTCTGTGAAGCACAGACAATGAACACTTTGAGCAAGTCTCCACGTGACTGGAATTAGCCTGATGATCATCTCTCAAAACAAAGCAAAATGACACAATAACATGAACACCTGTACACTAGTGATGCAATCCAACCTAACAGCCCTGCAAGTAAATGTGAGTGAGAGTACAGAGCAGTGGAGGAGCCTGTGTTCTTGCAACGAAGGAATTATTCAATTAATCATATTGCTGTTATTGTCTCAGTGTGGGAAATCTATTCATTGTGTGCTTATTGGATACTGCAGAGCTGCGACAAATTAATCTGTGAATGGGAATCATTGTTGTAGATGAAGAACAATGACGCTGATCCCTGTTAGAAAGCACTCTGCTTCATTCTAATGTTCTGAGTCAGTCGCGATGAATAATAATGTCTGTGCCTTATTGGCATTGTGAGAGAACAAGCCTGCAGGTGAGACTGACTTAAACATTGACTGAGAAGGGACACACGAGGTGATATTCTATGATTGAGATGTTAATGGTTTAAACCAACTACCATGGCCCAGCCTGAACTCCTTGGTAATTTTGGCAACATTTAAGAACTTTCATTTTTATTTTTGACTCTTTTCATGCATAAAGTAAACATAAAATGCAAGTATTCTGTTTCCTCTCAAAAACCGCTTGCCTATGATGCAGTATGTAGAGCACTTACCTTCTCCTGTGAAACCCTCCTTAAAGGGCCAGTTCACCCAATATACATAAAATAATTAATTCTTATAGTACAGGAAACAACGCCCTCTAGCAGTATATTTACCTGTAGATAGTGATGTAATGTAATCAAGTACATTTACTGAAGTACTGTACAATAAGTACAGTTTTGATGGACTTTACTTGAGTATCTCTTCTGCTAGTTTATCCTTATCTATCTTCCACTCCACTACATTTTGGATGCAAATATTGTACCTTTTACTTGATACACTTATTTGATAACTTGAGTTACTTTGAAGATTACATGCTGCATCAGAGCCAAAGTAGCACATTTTTAAAGTAATTTCTTTTATCAGCAATTGGATTTAAAAACACTCTAATAACCAGAAAACTGCTGAATATTGGTTCACATAATCAGCCAGGCAGACGATTGGTAAACCCATCATAGACAGTTTAAACATGAATGTAAATATATGTATTATATGACATTTAATCATACTTTATAACTTGAAGATGTTATTGATAACGTTCAGCCACTAAATGTGGCTTTGCATCTCCCCACGTCCATTGCATTCACGTTATAGTACCGCTGTTGTTTGAATAATCTCTCATGTAGCTGCCAGTTTGTGCACTAGCTAATGTTGCTAACATTTCTAATGCTATCTAGTGAACCTTAAAGTTGCTAATGCTAGCTAGATAACGTGAGGGCAGTACAGTATGCTGGGTGCATATTGTAGAACTGAGCCATTCTTACGTTTTTTTCCACAAACCGGCAACTACCAAGACTTTTGATCGCTGACGAAACACAGATACTACGTGATTCCAACAGCGTTACACTACTGGCTGACAAACCTTGTTAGAACGTGGAACCAACTATCAGAATTCTTACAGAGACGAACAAACAATCACTTTGGACCCGACAAATATTTGAAAATTATTGATTCACATTTATAATAATGTTCTTAAGGAAAATAGATACTTTTGTTCTGGACCTTTCTATAAGCTCTGCAGATGTCTTATTCTTAGAAAAATATTTGTCCACATAAAAGTGTTATCAGTACGACTGTACATTTAAAAGTCTAACACACTCAAATTTGCGTCTATTTGCAAGTTTTTCACTGGAAACAGCTGTTGGTAATTAGGCTGAATGCGAGCCAAAGCAATAAAGCTGCTGGCTTTAAAACCAAAACAATGAACCAAAAAAGTCTAAAAACTCTGTAGAGCTGGTACCTGCAGAGTTGGTGATGATTTTGTGTTTTCATCACTATGAACATAGACTTTCATATTACACATAATTATTTTGATAGATCTGTTGTTAGTCTAGAATATTGAATTGTGAAGATTTTATATGGCCAACAAGGCTAACCTTTAGCCTTTAGTTCAAAGCACTGCTGTCCTGAAGTACGACCCCACAGAGCCACTACTTCGTGCAGACTGACAGTCTTATTTAAAAGTAATTTTAAGCACTACAACAAGTTCTAAACAAGTTCTGTTCAACACCATTGAATTGTTGTGGATGCAGAAACCACAGAGACACCTATGAACAAAACTGAAAATGTGATTTGTTTATTTGATAAATATTTAATATTTAATAATAGTTCAGATAGTTATTGTATAAAATTTGATTAAACATCATTTTAGTTTAAATAGAGATATTCCTGTAGGAAACCAGTGATTGACCACTGCTTTAACTAATGTGGAGCACCTTTCTCTAGTCCCACTCAAATGTTACCTGTGTGAGCCCGGCTTACCGTCACCCCTAAATCCATGTGCTTCATATCCGTGTAGGAGAAAGTAGGTGGCTTTGAGTTTGTGTCAGGAATGTGACCTTCTCCCAGCATTCATCAGTGCAGGCTTTGAAGTATTGCAGTCCTGACAGAGACTGCATGCTGCTGTGCTGCCCTTAGCACATCAGCAGACATGTCCAGGGAGGGGGACCATTATAAGGCCCCCCAGACAAAGAGCTCTCTTCATCTTGCCATATTGTGTAGCTGTTCGTCAGGGGTCCTGATCCAAGAATGTAGCGGCTACTTCTGAAAAAGTCAGCAGTGGTAGATCATCCTCCTCTGGGGTGAAGCACAAGTTGAAAAAACATTGAGCGAAGGGTCAGGGCCTCCAAGGGAGGAAGCCAAGTGAGAGTGGGAGAAAGAGAATGGGTCTTCCTTCCATAATCCTGCCTTCAGGGCCAGATTTCTGGTCTTAATGGAAACCAATCATCCTGTGTGTATATGGAGTTGTACATGTGGATGTGTGTATGAAGTCTAGCTCCTCTCATCCTGAAAATCTGCCTCCTGTACTTTGTCTTTACCCCCAAGACAAAGACCTGCTTCAGTTTTTAGGAAAGCCATGGCAACTTGCTTGGTTCACTCAGTCCCAGTGGCCTGAGTGTTTGGCTCAGCGTTGCCTTCATGCTAAATTTGGAAATCAGTTGCATCAAGAAATATTTTAATGTGAAGGCGAATCCCACTTTGGAATTCTAATTAAAGTGTGTCTATTACCCTGCTCCATTTTCTGGATTGGCTGCATAAAAATGAAATTGACCCTTTTCCCATCTCTTACCTCTCCTTGGCTCCCTGGACAGTCCTCACACAGCTCATTTCAGTGAAGCGTCAGCCTGGTGAAACACTCTGTCCTATCACACCAGACTGCCACCCACAAAGTCAAAGTGTCTGCAGTAGTTCTGACTGATTACACACTATCTGATACTGCAACTCCTTCCTCTAACATATGTGATACCTTTTCAAAAGTCACATTTAAGATAATTTTACTCATGATACAAAAGTGGAATAAATGATGCCCTGATAATTTTGTTTTCTACGAGTTTTACGTCCCTAAGGAGTATAAGTATTCTCAGTATGTCCCATGACTGTCTGTGACTTTTTGTCCATCTTTTCCTCACATAAATATGATAGCAGTTTCACATGATCGTCTCTTGTGTCAGGTGACTTTGGAAAAGTCCCGACAGCAGTCCTACTTGGCTGGATTTGGACATTTCTGTAACACTTTCAGCATGGTCAGTCTGAACTGAAGGTTGTGACATTGAAACAGAGGCTGAAGCAACAAAGTTCAGCACGCTCAAAGATAAAATTAAACAGTCTTTTCCGTCTTGAAAGCACTTCACAAATTTGCTACTCAATTTTGCACAAAGAAAATACAATTATTTTAATAAGAAAAATAAAAAGTTGAAGATTCTTAACCTGAGATCATTCTAACAAAATATATTTAAGAAGCTTAGTACAGCCAGAATAATAATCAGAACATAATCTTTTGCATCTTCATATTCATGTGAATTTATACACCGATCAACCACAACATAACACTACTGACAGGAGATGTGAGTACCGTTGATCATCTTGTTCCAATGCAGTGTTCTGCTGGGAAACCTTGGGACTTGGCAATGATGTGGATGCCCCTTGACCCCCTTATGGCAACGGCACTCCCTGACAGCAGGGGTTTCTGAAATCAGAGGATCCTTGAGACAAACCTCATCATCCGAGTGAAAATTGGTGCAGCCTGGTGTGTTTACCAAGGTGTTTTTTTTCCTAACTATTACTAAGGGGCACGAAAATCAGACAGTTTTGAATGAGTGGCTTTAATATTTCTTAAGTACAGCTGGAAACCTTAGCCTTTTATTGTAGTGTGACAGTGGAGGTCGGGGAGAGACCATCAGTGATTCCTAATCATCGTCAGGCGGGGCTCCAGGCTGCCACCATTAAATCACATTTGTGAGCAGTTTTGGAGACAGTGCAACCAAAGTTCAATACAAGGAGCACCTGTGGAACTTGTTTTTTTAAAACCATCATTGTATATCATGTGAAACACCAGGAACAGCATTACCACTTGTAACGTTTTGCTCAAAAGATCTCAAAAGAAAACAAAACACTGATCCATTTCCTCAATACATACCTGGTTTGTGACTCTACTTACGAAACCCAATCTGAAGAGGATGTGAGATATTGCCTGGGCGTGGGCGAAAAGTGACCATGACCAGATTGTCCTAGTGTACAAACAATGCACTGTAGTGACGATACAGCCATGTGTTCTGTTACACGTGTTGCTTCTAAATTCTAAGCTGGTGCACCTAAGATTGTCTGTAGAGAGCCCCAGTGCTACTAGTGGAAAAAGTTAGTCTGGAGCCCTGCCTCAAGGGCACAGTAATACTCAAACCAGATAACAGAATTGTAAAGAATAGAATAGAACTTTATTGGACACCAAATTGACTTTGGCACATCCAAAACAAACACATTAAAGTTATTTATCTTATATGTGAGCAGGCCACATGCCTAGAGGATAAATATCATACCTAAAAAGCTGAGCCTCTTTAAGCTTTGAGTACAGAAGCTGTAAAAGATCCTCTTTGGTACTGTTGTTTTTATAGAGCCCCGACTCTGAGGTGCTACAAGTCACATCTATGCATATCAATAAAACATAAACTGAAGTTAGACAAATGTAGCACATATTGAGAATAAAAAGCCTGCATTTTCTAAAAGATGGTGTTGTCTTATTTAAGTGACTAATCTGTTAAGATAAGATAAGATGTACCTTCATTGATCACCCGTAGGAGAAATTCAATTTGGCACAGCAGCAGAGGGGAAACAATCAGTGCGCAAAACGATACGATGCAGCACAAGGTAGGAGTTGGAATACAAAATAACAATATACTGAAATAAATAGATAAATTACTGTAAAATACACACACTAGATGGATCTGTGTGCATATACCTGTGCAGTGTTCATCTAAATGTGCACTGTCTGTTGTGATTACTGTATTACAGTGAAGCCCTCTGCTGACAATTATGTGAGCAAACCATTTTTGCTTTCAACGAAAGTCATTTGTTTTTCAGTGCTCCCTACTGAACTGGAAAGGGCTGTTTAAAGCACTCATTATTGAAAAAACATTCAGTATAAAACCTTGATTCAGACTGTTAATTGGAATAATAAAAAGCACTCAAAGTGGTCAGCACTCACCATGCATTTACATCTTGTGAATGAAATGTCTAATGGCAAAAGACCAAAATGTAATGTTCCCCTCTCTAACACATATGTTTTTCACAGGATGTCAATAGTAGTTTAAATCCATATTTTTATACCTTTACCATCCACTCAACAACAAATTCAGAGAGAGTCATTCTGAAGCAAAAAGTTTCCACCTTAAGTCCCACAGCAGCCCCTTTACTATTATTATTAATATTGTCTCCTCTTAAACAAACCATTTAAGTTACGAAATGGTCATATCATGTTATCCTCCTCCCACTTTGCCTCAGTGACCCAGATTTTCCACCTATTACAGCACCAGTTTTGGAGAAGAAAAACAAAAAACACATGAGCGGAGTCTGTGGCGCTCCCAGACGCCCCCATCCCACAGTCTCCTGACTCTGGAGCTTTTCACTCGGAAGGCAAGTGGCGTGTGACAAACTGGTGCGATTATGCGCCTGTCTGCCCCATGCGTAATGCATTTAGAGGCTGGTCCCATTATGTAATTTGTGGGTAATGACTTGTCCAGGCTGGAGCAGAGGGAAGAACAGGAGAGCTGGAGAAGCATTTAGTGGAGTGCAGTGCAGCAGCAGAGGGCCTGTGGGTGGTAGAAACACTAACACACACACTGAATCTTCAAAACAGCTGTGAACAACGGCTGCTCTGTCTACAGCACAACGTCGTCATAGCCCCCAGACTCTAAATGGTGACCTCTCCTCCATTTTGTTCAAACTTATCCAGGTGATTGTGTGTAAGCTCTTGCCCACCTTACCTGTTCCTTGCATCATGCTGTTTTTGCAGAGCACAAATTGGGTTTGCTCACTGTGACAGTGTGTGTGCAGCTTCAGAGGAGCAGGCTGGAGATGACATTTATTTCTCTCCACAGGTACCCGCCGTTCTTTGATGACAATCCGTTTGGAATCTATCAGAAGATCCTGGCCGGAAAACTGGAATTCCCACGCCATCTGGATTTCTATGTCAAGTAAGCTCCTGACACCAGGCCGGCGTCAAATTACAACAGGAATCTGTGTGTGTGTGTATATGTGTGTGTGCTGTTGGCATACATTAATCCTAAATTTCTTTGTTTGTGCTCGAGTTGTCACTCAAAAAGTTTTGCATAATTTTTCGCGCCTCCCCGCAGACAGTGTTTCATTCAGACAGAATCAGGCGTTGCGGCGATTAGCAGCAGAGTCATGTAGTAGTGTGATAGTATCATTCCATGACCCGTTTGTGTGTCCACATATGTCCATGTTTTTTCTGAGCGCCAGCGTCTTTTGTTCCCAATGAGGAGCAAGCGTCTGCGGCAGCAGGCGTCCGCCCAGAGAAAGGGCTTGAGTTGTCACTGTCGCTCTTTCTGACCTAGGCGATGATAGTTACTGTATTTTTGCTTTCTATGGCCTTACAGTCTTTATATTTGCCCGTGCAAAATAATGGCTTTAGCTCTGTCATTATCTTAACAACCTTCTCCTGAAAAAATGCCACATAAGGATTGCCGTTTGATCAGTGAGGGCCTTCATATATGTTTCTGCCTCCTGAGGATGAGTGGGTGAAAAGTAAGCATTTGATGTTGCTCCATTTGTTTCTGCTTTCACTTGGGTTGCAGATAGCAGGTGAGTCCACAAATATGTTGTGGTTTTAGAATAAGCCAGCTCCTTTTGACAAAGCCTCATCCTTTTTGGTTATTTTCCATCAACAGTGTAGAACACAAACTCCCTCTGCACCCTGCTTCTAGGATGATTGGTGTTTTGATTATTTGCTTGTTTTTTCTTGATTAGCAAGAAGGGGGCTGCAATAGTTACCTGATCACCTGGACCAAAAGCCACACTACTTGTGTTGTTGAACATATTAGCAATCAATTTATAAAGTTATAGTCAAGTTATAAACGTCTAAAAATAAGAAAACAAAAAGTAAAAATTTAGCACAATTAAATCTACAAGGTTAAGAGCATATAATGTTTATTACATAATTTAACTAATGCCCGTTTTTTATAAAGCAACATTTGACCAGGAAGAAATTAAATTTCAGTGAAAATTATATCAATATGTAATTTAAATATGTACTGGATGATAATAGTAAGTTTAACTGACTGGTGCCGACTATTGAGAGTAGCAACATTTCATTGCGTAGTCGACTAATCAATAATCAGCACCCTGAGTTCACACAAAAGTTTGCCTAGATTCCACTGTAAACACGCCCATTCATTCAATTGCGGGGTGTCACCATGAGATGGCGCTTCCCTCACAAAAAACATATACCGCATAGATGCCCTTTAAACCGAAACCATGTTCTTCTACCCCATTACATCTCAGTAGCAAATATTACTTTTATCCAACTACATTTATTTTAAAGCTTAAGGTAGTTTATTAAGTGTTAGCCCTACTGCTTACTTTACTTTACTTACTTAATTTATACTTTATATCAATAATCTAGAGTTGTAGCTAGGTTATATAATTATAGGTTAAGCCACCCAGCAGTATAAACAGTTGTTAAAATCCTTTACCCGCTGCAGCCATAAAGTTCTGAACACATTAATGCATCAATAGTTATAATTTGAGAATATACTATACGTTTATTAATATGAAATGGACCATTTGTTTATTCCATCATGAACGTCTATTTATTTAGTGTGAAATCAGTCAATGAAGATCTTTCTGCTCTGACTAAAATGTCTCTCACTTACACACCCCAGTAGCTCAGTTTGTAGAGTGTGCAACCCATATACAGACACTCTGGAGAAGCCCAGGGTTGGAGCTCAACCCGTCGTCTCTCGCTGCATGTCACCGCCATGCCTCCCATCATCTCCCAAGCTGTTCCGACAAGAGAAGTGAAACATTTCCACCTACCGACTTGGTTCACAGTTTCGTTAGAATTTTTGTAGCCTCCACTTTCATAGTAAATAAACAAAATGGCGGGGACTTCCGATTCACAAGCTTTCTCTATTTTAGCTAAGTGTTAGACAAAAAATGTTCCTCATAGCATAAGAGGGATGAAAATGCAGTGTAGTAACAGATTCTTGCTTTATGTGTTATCTGCACAACCAGATTTAGACAGTTTGATCAGAGTTTAGAGAACGAGCGGCAGCTCTCGCTATCGAGATCTGTCTGAGCTCTTTGTGTCTGTAGACGCACGCTGACAAAATGTGGGACAAAATTCTCAAGTTGATTCACCAGCCCTGCAGCCGCCAGATGAGCATGGGGGCTGGAAGACCTGAGGGATGTCTATTGAATAAGTATTTGGCCTCTGTCACCTCCCAAGATATGCAGAGGATGTTTGTGAACACACTTTTAGAAACTGAGTACATCTCTTTTATCATCCGCCATTGTGTGAGGAATTTCTGATGAAAAATATCAGAAAAATTATACAGCGCAATGACAATAGTTTCTGCTGAAAATGTGTCACCTGACATAATGGTTCATGTGTCTTGTAACCAGCCACGGCCAGTGAAATATTCAAATACAAATATGGTCACGGACCAAGCATATTTAGAGATTATTTACCATATCATGAGGTCATCAATATTATGCCTCAGCTTTTTTTTTTTTTTAACAGTACTGCATGGAAGGTAAAGTAATATGGCTGGGGAATTAATGATGTGGGGATGGGACAAACTTTTATAGTAAAAGAGCTGAAAACATTTTTTTTGTTTTGTTTGTTATTGTAGTTAAAAAAATGTAATTTCTCATGCGTGTGGAAATCTGAGAGCAAACTTTGTTTTGCCACAGTGAAAATATTGTTTTTGTGATTAAACTGATTGAAACAGAATATTTTGTTAGGTAAAAACATGTTGTGGATCTGGAAATGACTCCATCGATTTTGAAACTCTCTCACACACATCAAATACTGTTTGCCCATGATACAGTAAGAACAGCTGATTTCACGCTGAAGTAATGCTTCAGCCATTGCAACTGGTTTCCACACATGGCGCTTAGGGGTGTTACGATTCGGCTCCGCGTTAACTACGGGGGATCTCATTCCAGTCACGGACTCCTTCAGGCCTGAGCACGGCCTGTCAGGGAGGAACAGGAAGTTTTAAGAGGTTTCATCTGTATGACACCCTCTATCCTTAAAATATTCTGGTTGTTGATTGTTGATCAAAATACTAATCAAATTTAAATAAACTAAGTCTAAAAAATGCTCAAATCGGCCCAAAAAAGTTCCCCTGAATATACAAGCCAAACCAGGAACATGACCGGAATGTCCTTAGCTTTAGCTTCAGCCCTGGTGCCAGGACTCCTAACTTTAGCCACATGGTGCCCATTTAAAACCAAAACCTGGCCTGCAGGTGAACATGTTCATAAGCTGTAGCCAGTCAGGAAATGACAGACTCCCTATTGAGAGTCACTGACGCACTCCACCCGACTCCCCCAACCACCACCACCACCACCATCTAAATGCCTATTAAAGCATAATACTTCAAACGATTGTGGGGCCACATTGGCTGTCGATTGGGTATCTAAGTGCTGCAGTCCCCTTTAACACGGGGACAATGAGCTCCCTGGAGCTAAAGAGGGGCTTCAGGTTGACCTGCAGTCACTAATGACACACCCAGCTGATTTGGACAGGTTCCCCAACCGCTCACACCGCCCATTAGACCAGCTGGAGGGCGCAGGAATGTGCAAGATTACAGGCTCTGCACACTTTGAGTGTGTGTGTGTGTGTGTGTGTGTGTGTGTGTGTGGTTGTGTGTTTGTGTGTGAGTGAGTGAGTGTGTACACACACACGCACCCACTCACTCAATCAGTCCTGACACAGTGGCCCCGGAGAGACCAGACACACACTGCTTCCCCTGATAATTCAGCGAAGCCACAGCTTCCTACTGTTAAGCCATCTATCTTGCAGCCAGCAGACAGAAGGATTTTTAATATTTCCACCATTTATATCACTCTTACACAGTTCCACGTCACACACTCCCATCCATCAAGAAGTGAAAGGCCTTGCAGAGGACTGCAGGCAGACTGCTGTGTCTCCAGCAGCAGCTGCTGCTGAGCATCAGACTGGAGAACTGTCCCAGGGTGACCCTGGCAGTAAAAGTCTTGTAAGACATTAGTCATAAAATTAGTTGGTTGTTAAGGACTTGTTATAGACATGTTGACATTGTGTTGACCCGACCTTATGCCCTCTGCACCACCTAGACACCTTCCTCTGCTGTCTTTATGTGCTAGGAAGCCTGCATGTTATTCCTGAGATGTGTTTGGTTCCCCAGGGGGCTGACAAGAATGTGTTAGAGGGACTTAAATGGGTAACTCTAACCCTATTCTTAATTGTCACAGTGCTCTGCCATAGGGCAGAGCTAGGATCCACATCAAATTGTACTCACTCATAGATACCCGCCACCTAAATGCACCTGATTTCTTTTTATCAAGATCCATGTATGATTCTCTGGGAAATTAACATTTAACATAGTGAGAAAAAAATCATTGACCTGACCTTTTATCTGGACCCACCCCCAAATGTAATGTTGTCTATTCTGGGCCAAGAGCCAGTGTAATCCTGCTGACCAACCAACTAACCAACCAACCAAAAAAAACATAACCTCCTTAGTGGAGGTATTAACCCCTCCATCCTATTGCATGCCTTACCAATACCCCTTTCACACTGGACAAAAAACACACGAATACCCACTAACATCTTGCTTTTGTCTTAATGTGAATATGTATAATCGGCATTTACTCAAGTGTTCAATGACCGATCGACTGTGATAGAAACACAACATCCGGGTGGACATGCTAACATGTGGGTACAAAGTAGGGAAGGGGAAGATGGGAGAGGGTGAGGTAGGTAGGGGGTAGGAGGCAGGTTGGGGTTTCAGGGGGAAGGAGGATGACGATGTCTCCCCCAAGTCCAACCAGCAGCAGGTTCCTCCTCTCTACTGAACAATTCAGTAATTCCCCCCTCTCTCTCGCCACTCGTCCTCATCTCCTGCTCACGTTGTTTGTACTCCATCTTTGCTTCACCCTCCTCCTTCATCTCCTCCGCCTCATTTTCCACCTTTCCTCTCTCTTCCTCCATCTTCTCCTCCTCCTCTTTCACTTTCTGCCTCCTCCTGGACCGTTAAAAAAAGGAAAGAACAGTATTTTTTTTTTTTTACTTTACATAAACAAAGCTGATTCTGAAGCAGTCCAACACAAGCTGTTAGAATCCAACAGGTGATTATTGTGAAGTAAAGTGATGATCTGACGCAGCGTACCTGCAGCTGGGTGGAGGTGGACACTCCTCCACTCCTCCAGGCTCTCCTCCTGAGCATCACGCCTGCTCCTCTTTAGCTCTTGCTCTGCCTGAGCCAGCAGGTCCAGGGTGTCCACATAGGTCTTGGTGATGGACCGCCTTTTCCTGATGGCCTTCTGTAGCAGCAGCATGGTCTTTGTGGTCCAGCTTCGCTTGGAGCTGGACCACCTCCACCTGGCTGTTTGCCACCATCTGATCCTGCCCCATTAATTTGGAGTTAAGCTCCTGAGAAGAGAAAAACAGCATATTTTTTTTTTTTTTTACTTTACATAAAAAAAGCAGATTCTGAAGCAGTCCAACACAAGCTGTTAAAATCCAACAAGTTATTGTGAAATAAAGTGATGATCTGAGGCAGCGTACCTGCAGCTGGGTGGAGGTGGAGTTGGAGGTAAGGATCTCCTCCAGAGCGTCACATCTGCTCCTCCACTGCTCTGATGACCAAGCCAGCACACGGGCGGTGGTTTTGGCCGTTTCTAGAGCGTCTTCCTTCTCAGTCAGCTCTTTCTGTAGCTGGCTCACTTTGACTGGGCTCTTTTTCAGCTGGCCAATCTCAGTCATCAGAGACTTGTTGTGAGCTCTGAGAGACTTGCTCTCGTTGATGGCGGAGTACAGGACATCTCTGAGTTCCTTCACATCGGGGTGAGGGAGCTGCTCAGAGCTCTGCAGCTGTACTGCAGCCGGCATACTCGGGCAGTAAGCGACAGCAACGAACTGCATCGGCACAAATGGCAAACATACATGTCAGTCGTACAGTCTTATGTTGACATTGGATATGAGGTACTGCATTTCCCAATGTGGCTAACACAAGGGAATTATTAATGATACATTGAACGTATCCTGTTTGAAAATGAATCTGCTTTCAAATGATTTACTATGTTTTTTGAAGCTTTAGACCAAATATGAAGAAATATAAGTAAATATGAGGCTGGACTAGAGAGGCACAGTACTGAAAAAACTCTGTTCAGGTCAAAAAAGAAAATCTTACCAGGCTTCTTTCACTGGGACTTCTGTCCATGGCGACACAGTGACGATATCGCAGCGGCAGTGAAAAGAGTAATCAAAATCAAAGTTGGGCTCAAGTTGAAACTGTACTAGTTTCAGAGTTGAACAGAGCAGACTTGGATATCGAGATATCGCAAAGGTATCTGCTGAATAAATCAATAATCAAAGATTTCTTTTCAGCAGTGACAAAAACGTGTACCCGTCAAATTGTCGAATGCAAAGAGGTTTTCTTCAGAAGCACAGTCTAACATAGATGTTGGTGTCAACAGTCTGGAACTATGATGATCAAAGCTGGTCATTATGGCAACGTGTGTCAAATTTAACAATGTTTGGAAAATATACAAACAACCACAGTGTTGACACTTAAATTGTCACAGGAGTCAACACACTTCTGCTCTTCACAGTAGCAGTGAAGATGACAAAATGTTTTATGGTGTGACAACCCTCAAATCATGTATTACAACTTACTAACGCAGACCCACATCCTTAAACACATAAAACAAGTCTGTGATGAAATATCTCAAGTGTTTCTCGGTATTTCAGAGAGTTGTTTATCACTGGTAGCCTATATCACACACTTATATCAAACTTCTGATTCTGTTTCCAGCTTCTTCTTGCTCTGTTTGAAATGACCACAGACACCAAATATCACAAGCATCAACCCTTATGGCTAAAGATGAGGTTAGAGGCTCACTACAGTCAGTAGGGTACATCCTCTGGGAACCATGAATGTCTGTACAATGTTTTTCAGAATCCATCTTGGAGATGTTGAGATATTTTTAGCTCCAGTCTAGTTTCCATGAAATCTATCCGGCTCTTTATCTGCTCAATACTTTTTAAATAGTTTTTTCTCTCTCTGCCACCAAGTGCTTGCTCATGGGGGAAATGTTGGGTCTTTGTAAATAAATGAATTAACGAGCATGGTCTAGACCTGCTCAATTTGGAAAGTATCATGAGATGACTTTTGTGTGAATTGCTGCTACAAAAATAAAGATTTATTGATTGATTTGATAAAATCTAGTTTCAACGAATTGGAGCTAACACATAATCCGTTACACAACACAGCCTCAGCTGTGACTAACTTTTTGTTGTAAAGATATGATGTTCTTTCGTGGCGTCTAAACTGTCTCATTTGAGTAAAATTTCTCTAACACAGCTGCTGCTTACTTACCTCGATCCCAAATTTTCATCTGTGGAGTCAGATCCAAAATTCTGTGCCCTGTTGCTCTACCAGCTAGACTCTTAACTGTGCCTGTCGGTTGTTTGTTGCTAAGCAGGTCATGTTCATCAGCTTTATCAGAGTTTTTTTTTTTACTGGCAGCTCCCTGCTGCTACTGGAAAAGCTGTAGATGAGAGCTGAACCTCGAGGTCATAAAACCAAAAAGTGTGCTCTAAGAGGCTAAAAGGCTTTTTAGAGCTTAGGGTGAACTGCAGAGTTGGTGATAATTATCTATAATTAATGTTGGTAATATAACCGTAATGATTAATGCGGCTGAAAGGGGTAAAGAGATTGAAAATTGCAATTGGAAAAGGAAAAGCAAACATCTGTTGGAAAAATGAACCACAAAATATCCAGTAGCCTTTTTTTTTCTTTTCATATCCTTCCTCCCTTGTTTTGTCCCTCATCATTTCTGGATGAATTTTCCTTCATGAAATCCATGAAAAGGCATAAATACAAATATTTTCCCCTCGAGCTGATTAAAATATTTCTCTGTGACATATCACTCCAAAGGCCTGTCTTTAAGCATAGGAGGGATTTAGTCGGAAACAGAGAAATAGCTGACTTGCCAACATCCAGCCGCTGTATTTATGAGCCTGTCAGCAGCTGTTGGGATGTGAGATACGGTACCTTCATCAAAAGCTCTCTGTTCGTCAGCAGCTATCACATTTCATCCGAAAGCCTACACTTTGCCATTTTAAGATCCCCGTGAATCATCCTCATTCCTCCCTCATGGATGTCTACATCACGTGCACAAGTTTATAGTCTCAAAGATCCTGTCTGGAAAAAAGTGCTCACTTTCTTCAATTAAAAGATTGTCAGAGGGACACAACTCACTTAACCTGACCTCGTCACTTTTTTACAGGCTGCCTTTGGTGAGGATGAATTTGTCATTTTGGCAGTGCTGGGGAGGACCTTCTGACAGTTTTTCCTCATGAGAGGGAGGGAGATTGTACAGCTTTGGATTCACTCACTGTTTCTTTTCCCCCCCAGGGACCTCATCAAGAAATTTCTGGTCATTGACCGAGCCCGGCGGCTAGGCAACATGAAGGTGAGTTGGTTAGACTTCCTGTCTCCCTAAACCACATGGCACCATATTTCATACCTCTGCTAGGTAGTTTGACGTCAGCAAGGACAGGACAGGAAAAGCCCTCAGTGTGACTGAAGCTCCACATGGTCCCAATTAGTCACAAATAAAGAAACACTTACAGAAGGTTCTGTTGAACTTTAAAGGTTTTATACTTCCAGCAGGATGGGATGCCTGTGGCTGCCTCTATTATAGGTCTGACTTGTAATATAAATATTTTCAGTCCCTATTATGAGCAACATACTTGCTCCTCTCAGCAACACAGTTATGGAAGTGTTTTTAATGACTTGTCAGCCAAAACAACTCCAAGTTTTGTCCAATCTGCAGAGCACTGTTGGAGAACACAAAGACATATTCGCAGAACTTTTTTCCAGCACCAACACAGGACAAAACATGAGTTTAGTCATTCATTTAGTCTACAATGGAGACGTGTAAGCAGCCACACATTACTCACTGCTGCTTGTGAAGCTTATTGCTATGAGCACTTGTTCATTGCTGAGTGCAACCCAGATGAATATAACAACATTTTTATTTACTCTTGTGTAGATTATGACGAGTAAACAGTTTAATAAGAAATCAAGCTAAAACTGTGAAATCTTGAGTGCTAAAAGTATAAATGTTTGATAACTTATAACACAGTGGTACAGAAACTGGAAGTTGGATAATGCCTCAAATGTTCAGTCCAACAGCTTCATTGTGCTCTTAGCTGTATTTTGAATGTGGGAGATACACACAACCAAAACCTAGAGACTGCAACGTAAGATTTATGTAACCATTTTTTGACTTGCATAACTTCTATACAGTTACCTAACTGACACAGGGTCACACAAGAAGTTGAGAGTACCTAGGTCTCAGGCAGGTAGTATAAATAGCTCAGTGCTAATGTAGCAACAATGGCTGCCAGCAGCAATCTGAGCCCATTCTGACCCTTTCCATTAGAGCTCCAACCACTTCATGTGCAGTGAGCCTCCTTCCTCAAAGCAATAAGTTGATTTACTGCAATGAATGTATCTTAAGAGAGCCTCACATCGAGGTTTGTCCCCTGATTATGAGAGTGGAATCAAAAGAACACATAAATCTGCTCCATTTCACTCCTATTGAACCTCCTGAACAGCTCCATTTCAGAACCCGAACACACAAGAAGAAATATGAAAGGAAAGCATTTAGTCTACCTTCACTGTGTGCAGCCTCAGGAAGTTAAGAGCCATTTCTTTCTAGTGATCTCTTGGAGGAATTACTGAATGGAAAACAGTGTGTACGATTTACATTTTACTGGGAGCCTGCCCCTTCATCATTTATCAATGGCTGCTGTGTAGATTCCCATTCAAACTGGAGGACTGGAGCTTTTCAATTAACATTAGTGAAAGGAGCTGCAGACTGAGAGCTGCTCTCAATAAAACAAATACTTGTCTAAGCCCAGTGATTAACACACATAATCCCAGACAAGATGATATTGATTTGTTGCTGCCAATATTCCAGTCACATCGCTCATTAACACGGATGCAGCTGTGCCGTTACAGGCTGTCTGTCCTCATGTACAGAGGCTGGACTGTGCCACTACAATGGAAGACTTCTACAGTGTTTAATTACAATTGCATTTAAAATATGCATTAATTAACTATCTAAAGTCTGTGATTGATTCTTGACTCTGTAGAAGCACTAGCAATGTTTATCATTTCCTGGTAGCAAACCCCTGTGTCACACAGAGTATGTATGTAACATGTAAGAGCTTTTCCGCTAAATGCACCAAAAACACCAGCATACTTGCATTTTCAAAAGGACAATGCTGACATGCTGATGTTTAGGGGCTATAATGTTTACCATGTTCACATTCTGTAATTAACATTTATGTTTTTATTGACAATTAACAATAACAAAGCTAAATGGCAGTTAAATGCAGCTGAAGGGAAGGTGTAATTTGCTGTTTTTTATTATAAACAAAAATATTGGACTAATTAAAATTTGAATGTGATGATGGCACAAGAGGAAAAGTCAGACGATTACTAAAGTGATGAGGGTTGATCTTCTTGAGACCATGAGGATCATTTTTTGCCATTCATCCAGTTGTCTTCTGTCATTATCAGAGGCATTGAATAAGTACTGCACATCCACTTCTGTTCTCAGTTTGAGCTCATACAGGGTGGAAAGTGCCTGTCGTCACTCTTTCATCTGCTCCTGCTGTTTGTATTGACAAGACATCAGCCTGATATGTGCACACAGCTGGCTGACTATGAGTCTGCACGCTGTACACTTAACTCCCATGGCTTCACCTCCCATCACAACAGATGATTTCTCATTGACACACAGTATCCGGGCACTCAGATTACTTAAATGAAATGAAATTAGGGCTAACCCACAGAGCAGCAGCATGGGCTCTGATTGGCCAGCTGTTACATATCAGTGGGAGTTGAGTGTTGGACTATCAGCGCACCTGCTGCTGCTCCGTGGGTCAGACTTAATTTTGTTTTAGGGTGGTTCGTTTTCAAATTGAACTATTTTATCATTTAACAACCAAAAAAATGAAAAAGTTGTGAGTTGGCCATTTTGTTTCATTTGATGTCCATGTTTAATTTTATTTAATTTTAAATAATTTTATTTACGCATCACTTAAAAGTAATTTAATTACATTTTTCTTCTTTGTTCTATCTCCTTAAAAGTGAAGGAAAGTGGTTAAAAAGAGGAAAGAGATGAATATCATGTGTGCGTCGACGCAGATTTCTCCAAACAGGAGATCCAGTAATTCCAGTATTTGTGTCACGCATCTGTATACAGTCCATAGGACAGTTTGTCATTGAGCAACTCATGAGAGGATATTCACAATTGTCCCAGTTCACAATTATCTGATAATGAAAATTCACCACAATCAACTTCTCAATTTGCGATGATATCCTTTATCCTCCCATCCCTATATAAATAGATTTGAAATGCAATTTTTAATGTTTTAATGTAATTGTATGCCCCTGTTAAGCACTTTGAGTTGCCTTGTGTCTGAATTGTGCTATACAAATAAACTTGCCTATTTACAGCCATGTTTTGTGTTTCAGAACGGAGCTGACGACGTGAAGAAGCATCGGTGGTTCAAGCCAATTGACTGGGACGCAGTTCCTCTGAGGAAACTGAAGGTGAGAGCTGTACTCTAAAGTATTAATTTAATCTGTCTGGTGATAATTAACTGCAGTAAGTAGGTGAGATTTGTGTTAAGACTGGTCCAACACTTAATTTTCCATTGCAAAAAACTTAGAGAATTTTTTTGGGTTTTCAAAGGTGGATCATTGCTTATGAACTCACCCAGAATTCAAAACTTTTCCCAGTGCATGTTGAGGATTTTTTTGAATAGAATCATATAAAAACGTCTTTTCAATTCATGGGACCTTGCAAAAAATCCTGTAGCTGTACTCGAGTATTTGAAGGTTGGCCCTCAGAGCTAAATCAGTTTTTGTGATTCTTTGTACGTCTATTCGTAGCCTCACTAATTCTTTATTTCTCAATGGATTGGGTTTGAAATTTGTCCGAATCATCCAATAAACCCAAAGGATGATTTGTACATTTGTAACATGTATTAATTTAAATAGATTTATAACAAAACATATTTTTTTTACCCAACTAAGAATTTGTCATTTTCAAAAATGCATCTCTCCACTAGTTCTCACTTTGTTGCAACCAAATGTTGTTTTACTAGTTCTAATATTGTTGGTATATTTAATATATAACATGATGATGATATACAGTTGTGGTCAAAAGGTTTACATCGACTTGTAAAGGACATGTATATTATGGCAGTCGTCAGTTCCTGAATGTTCCGTTGTCTCCACAGCCTCCCATTGCTCCTAAAGTTTCCCATGAGGGGGACACCTCTAACTTTGATGTTTACCCAGAGGAGGACTGGAAGAAAGACCCTCCCGTGCCTCCAAAGGACTTGGAGATCTTCAAGAACTTCTGATCACTCAGCCTGGCTTATTTATTGATTAAATATCTTGAAAATTGACACAACATATTGTAAAGTTACTGTTACAGGTACTTTCATGGAGGAAATCCTTATTTATCAAAGCGGGAGAGTCGCATTGTATCTGAAATAATGACCTCCCCAAAGACAAACTCCAAATGATTGATACTGTGACATGTGTCATACCACAGAGATGATTTGCTTTTTATATTTTTATTTATCTGACGTCAAAGTCAAACTTTTGCTGTTTTAAAATTGTTTTTTTATCACAGTTTGTTCTCTGAGCCTGCTCATATGCAAAAAAACAAAAAAAAGAAAAGATGTGGTTCCTTTGAAACCAAAAGACTGTTACTTTCTAGGCTTAAAAAAAAGAAAAATCAGGTCTTTTTTTGATATTATCATGTTTTAATTTTGTATCTCTTTTTAAAATGTTCATGCGGTCATATGTAATGTGACTCCAGACTGGTGCTGTAACTGTCAGCTGGCCAGTTGTCATTAATGTGCGGTGTTAGACTCCTGATACTGTATGTAGTCGTGATTCAGCCACTTTATTTGAAAATGCGTGACCAGTAGCACTTGTTAAAAGGTGCCTTACATCACCATGACGGGCATGATGTCTTGCAATTACATCAAGTTCACTTGAAATAGTGCTTTTCTCAGCCATTAGCGCTGCGTGTAGTAATAATGGAAGTTGGTGTGAGGTGCTGTTACAGAGAACAGGCTGCTGAATGTTCTCTCATGTCTCCTACTTGTCAGCTTTCCCCCAGTTTTCCTATTGCACCTCTTAAAACAGGTTCATTGACAGCTAAGACTTTATTTCCACACAGCTGTTCCACTAATGAACAACTGACTTCTGGTTGACTTTATGCTCCCACTCACTTCACTCATCATCATCCTCATCCTCATCATCATTGTTGTAATGCATTTAAAGCCAAGTCACGTGTGGTGAAAGGTGTTTGGCAGTCAATATTTAACCTGTCACTCTACAGAGCTACATTAAAGTTGACCACCAGTATTTATTGACGTTTCAGTTTGCCGTAGTCAGGCATTTTGGGGCAATGCCTTTAAAATAAATGATTTTTTCTGCTGCTATTCATATCTAAGTGACGATTCTGAACATCACCCTTCGTTACCCAACTCAAAATATCTCATCGTGTTTGGACTAAAAACGGCACCGTGTCGAAAAAGCTCAGTGAGCCGTGTTGGTGGGGGCGTGATGGTTCAGCTATCAGTGACACACTACACTGGCTGCATAGCAACAGTAGCACATCAGCAGCAAATTATCATGTGGCTTGTGTAGACAGGATGTTAGACAATAAAGGAGGGTTGTAACTCATGATTACTTTCATCCTAGATGAATCAGTTGTGGTTCCCAAAGCCCAAGATGACATCCTCAAATGTCTTGTCTTGTCCAAAAAATGACTATAACTGAATATCAAAATAGTTATAGTTGACAATTAATCGATTAATCATTGCAACTGTACTATAAAGCATCATGCAGTAAAACCTCTTTTAGTAATAATTCCCCAGGTTTTAACAGAAAACTGGTTTTGTTTTAATAGTTTTTTGTCATGTTTTGCAAATGATCGTTGTTTGCAGATAGTCGGACAGGACTCCCACACGTTCAAGCAGTAGTTTTGTGCTAAAGCTTTCAAATGAGACATAATTTCATGTTGCAAATTCCAGCTTCCATCCCAAAAAATGTTTGTAGTGAGCGCCTAGTATCTAGTCCTGGTATATCCGATCTCTTATCATATCACACCACTTATGTTGGTGTTGTTCCTGGAACATTATAATTGATAATGTTCAGGCAGCATCAGTTTAACTTACAAGAAAGCAACAACATCTACAACTGAATCAAGCTGTTGTGGCTGAACGGTTCAGTACAGGACTGCTGGGAACATATTGTTATACTGTTCTCTTGTTGTTTTTACACCAACTTCACTTATTAATTTCCATTTTATTGAGTTTTCTGCTTCAGTTTGGTTTATCATAACAGGTTTTGCGCTAAAATCGTCACTTTAACAAAGTTAACCATGTGTCAGGAAGGATATCTTCTCCCATGTACTAATTTTCTGGTGTTTTTCCTGAGTTGCAAAGCTTTGACATTGCAAAAAAAACATGATTGGTCAGTTTTAATGATGTTCCTGGAGCAACGTTAATTATAATGTTCCAGGAACAATGTGTGTAGTCCTTCAGATGATTGATTAATCATCACAGCACTCTGCTGGACAGCGTCACACTACACTGTAACAAAAATTTGAGCCAACTGTCCTGCCGGTCAGCTCTGTGTCACAGCTTCACTGTGCTGTGTTTCTCCCACAGTGCTAATGCTGGTCCGAACAAAGCCATTGTTTCATTTTCAGTGTGTGTTTGAGGACATGTTGTCATCTGCCAGCCTCTCATTGGTTTTGATCCTGTTTTGATACGTGGCTGACAACAGCTGACATCAGTGTGTGTGTTAACTTTGTGTGTTGTTGCTTGACTGCGCAGGAGTAAACACTTGAAACACTGAAGTGTTTTTGTGTGTTTTCTCTTAACAACCTGGATGACAGTTGTTCGGCCAGATATTAAGCAGGCACCTGTCATCCTCATCACTGTGTTTCCTCTTTCACACGTTTTCATCACACTCACCACCATCCACTAAAGACAAAAGCTTCTTCCTGTGATTGATTTTTGTTGTTGTTGTTGCTCTCACATCACAACTGTTCTTGAGCATCATGATGTGGAGTGGATCAGTCTGAACAGAGCCAATGTCAATAACTGACATGTTGACTGATATTCTTCTTTTAATGCAGAAACACATGACATGGAGTCTGTATGTTTGAATAAGGATCCTTTAAATGTGGCTGTTAAAGGGTTGTGACAAAGATATGTACTGAGTGGGACATTTTACAGTTGAACTTTGAAACTACACTATAGATAAATGCAGTGAACTGGCAATTAAATTAGTATCATTGACAACAAATACAGCACAAGTATATTATGGCTGAGAGAAAAACGAGCCGTTTTTGAATCACAGGCTGTATTCACAAATCATCTTGAGGCCAAAAGTTTCTCTTAACAAGCCGAATAAGAAGAAACTCCATCGTCTTCTTTTGTTCAACACATTCTTCAGGCAGACTCCTGTCAGCTAATAAGACCGCGTAGCTCCACAGCTAGCTAAGCTACTTGCTAACAGCAGCTAGTCGCTCCAAACCAAAGATAGCTACAGCAAAGAGTATAGAGTGCTGTTTTAATGAGTTCTAAAACCTGGAAGTCAGTTAGCATTTAGCCTAAGACATTAATTATCACCCACCTACAATGCAGTACTGAGTTCTCTCCCAAGACAGCTTAACAACCATTCACGCCTGGGCTCACCTAGCCCTCGCAAGTGGTCCTAACAACTCTGAAACTCAGAGCTCACACGTGTCCTTAACGACTCTGTAAGGACACTCCCACACAAAGTTTAAAAGCCTGCAACTCCCCTTCAGTTAGTTAGAACTGAAGAAGCCTCTTGGATGAGAAACAAGTCCAGTTGCCTACAAAAGAGCACTTAGTTAGCATTGTAATCATAAAGCGCTGACGCGTCTTAGAAAACAGCAGTTGCGAACAAGTGTCTAAATGAGACTACAGAGGTTGTCGGGGACGTTGAACGTCTTAGGGTTGTAGCCTACACAAATATATCATCCCTACACCAGTATATAGTGAGGAGCAAGAAGAGGTTATGCTGCCCCCTATAGTTTTGGAGCTACTTTCAAATTCTGACCATTTCTTACAAATGATACCTTTAAGCTTAAACTTTGAGCTGGAACTTTTAGTGTCTTATATGAAGACCCTGAGTGGTTAGATTGAGATACTTTGTGAATACGGCCCCAAGCTGTAAACTAGCCTATTGTAACTATCAAATGAAGCAGTGCATCATGAACATTAAGCCACCTCGTACATATCTTTGGCTGACATTTCTTGTTACTATATACTCTACACACTTATACTGATAGTACTGTGATCATATTAATCAATAACCGAGCTGATAAACCACTGGAAGATGATAAAATTCATATGTCTGCACAAAATCTGAAATGGCAGCTTCATATTGAATCCATTGCCATTGTTTTTAAAACACACTAGTCGATCTGACATTATTTATTCAACATCAATGAGACAAACTTCTAGTCAACATGTTAATCATATCATCATCATCATATCCCTTCTACAGTGAACATGTGCAGTATACTATATGGGCCTGCACAACACATGTATTCCCACAGTAGTAGCTCCTGAGTCTCCTGTTTATATTTAGCTGATAATAATGTAAAAAATATCATCACCTCTGTCTGGAAATGCCTGTACTGTCACATACCACACTGTATGCAAAGCTTTTTTCTGCTGAGTAGAGGAAACTGGACTGCTCTCAGTGAGGTGCGCGTCCATT
Source organism: Pagrus pagrus (assembly GCF_965226575.1). Lineage (NCBI taxonomy): Eukaryota > Metazoa > Chordata > Actinopteri > Spariformes > Sparidae > Pagrus > Pagrus pagrus. The sequence continues at coordinate 16,835,494 of NC_140206.1, read as the reverse complement.
TAGAGCAGTTTTTTGTACAAAGCATGTTGTCTTTGACTTCCAGCCCCCGGCCCATTATGTCTTACCCATCGATATGCTTTAGATTTCAACCTTTGCCTTTAAAATGTTTGCTTTGTCAGCGCAATCATACATCATTTTATACCCAGTACATAACAATGCCTTTTAATATACAGTAACTCCCTTTATACTCTGGATTATGGAACTCTAAGCAATGGCTCATGTTTGTATGAAGACTAAAGAGTCTTTGGAAATGTTTGGAAAAGTGAAATGAAAGAAAACATGTTTCTCTTCTTCTCTTGTCCTGCCTGTTCATTCCTGTCCTCCGATCGCTCAGCAGCTGCTGCCGAGTGTCGCTCTGAAGGTCAGCCGGCGGCCTGTGCAGTCAGTCAAAGCTTTTATATTTACAAAATGGAAATCTGACATTTGGGAAATGGAATGATGTCGAAAGCTTCTACAGTCTAAGGTTTTCATGACAAAATGTACTGATTCTCTCTGCAAACAGCTCTGTGTGTGGCTGCAACAAAGTAGAGCATCAGTATACAGTACACCACAGGAGACAGCACAGTCTTCTATCTGTTTAGACAACATGCTGCTTTTTTCCACAGACTGTGGTCTGCTCCACACAAGAAATATAAACTTTGTCAGTTTTATTTCCACTGATACAAAGCTGACTGGGTATGGTCTGGAATTGTAACACTGGGATATTTTTTATCTGAACAGCAAACATGTAACATTACAAGACTGAAATATTTGATAAAAAAAAAAAAAAATCAATACTCAGTCATTTAAAACAAAAGCTATTCATATCAGAGGCCCAGTCTGTAGTGGTGCACTGAAAACAGCTGTCTGCTGAAATGAATTTGATGAGAGCTGAGTTTGTGGGTCACAACACCAGAACAAGCTACAAGAGGTTCAAAAGCTCAGTAGAGCAGAGGGGAACTGAAGAGTTGGTAATACAATGACAGCTTTATCACTGCACATAGTCATTTGATCCATTCTTAACATGAAAATAATGATCATTACCGTTTTATTTTTTCATAACACATACAGTACTCATACATAAACAACTGAATAGGTCAGATGCCAGCAACTCCCAAAACAACATGACTGTTGCAGTGTACCAGCAGCAGGCGGACCAGACGTTAGTTGTACACTGACGGTTTTATGAGGTTTAGGCAAGAAAACTACTTGGTTAAATTTAAGAAAACATGGTTTGGCTTGAAATAACTACATATGTAACTTCAGTTACAAATGTATGTGCATAAGTTACTTTATGGCTTCAGTCTCCCAGGTGAAAGTTCAGTGCTTGACCCTCGACCTCCTCCTTATGCAGACTTTGTCGCTCTTCACACTGACTCACCTGACTTCCTCCTTTGCTGCCATGATAATTGCTATGTCCACAAGAGGTCGCTGTCTAACAAGAAACATAAATATGGGTTATGATACGCTGCTTTCACTGTCGACCTGTATGGTTAACAGCATTACATTCATTATAACCACCGCATGCAGAATACCTTGATATGATTAAGGTATATTTAAGGAATATTCGGATGCTATGTCTGTAGTAATAGTGCATTACTGACTGCCAGTGTCCTCTGTGCCGGTGACAACTCAATAATTCATACGCTAATCACGACATAAGTTCACAAAATGTCTCATAGGTTGACATGATGTGATGACATAATAGGTACAAAAGGTCAAAGGTCAACCCCACTGGGACATTTGTAATGTTCCATAAAAACACTTTTCTGTCCATTACTCAACACCATAACTCAGTAACAGGATGCCAGATGGTGTGCTCTATCAGAATCAGCTTTATTGACCAATCGTAAGCCCACAGAAGGAATATGACCAAAGGCTGACTCCTGCATCACCTCATGTCTCCTTTATCCCAGCCAAAAAGCTGCACTTGAACACACCACGAAGACCTCAGCTGGCGGCCAACTAACTTGTATGTTCTGCGCCTGCATTAAAGGAAATACCTCTCTGCCACTATACAAACTGTTGTTATGATTAAGCAGCATTTTGGACACTACTCTCTCTGTGTGATAGAAAGTTGTTAATGTCACTGGTGAAGAGACAGAGGCCCGACCCGCTTACCTACACAGCCAATCAGAGTGATTTCTCTCATCCATGAGCTGCCGACTATTCTACATGCTGAATTGGTCAAAAGGCCTCCGACAAGGGCTGTCCAGTGCCGACGGTGCGGGACACACCGCATTGACTAGATCCCCGGATAGACTGCCCTGCAGCTGACCCTCAGCCTGGTGTGTAGGGGTCCTAACAGACATATGGCAGCAGTCCAACACAAACTCAGAATTAATGACCAAATTTAGTAAGTTGCTCAATTTTACAACTAAATAAGCTGCAAGGACAGAATCATGAGTGAGTTTCCAGTGAATTCCTCTAAACTTGTTGGTGAGTGTCTTGACTTCCAGACACTTCAAGGAGGTCTCTGTTTGTTTCCCCCCCCCCCCCCCCCGAGTATGACTAACAAGACACTTCATTACTGAATAAGTTTCTCAGGAATGCCGTCGACACAGCCTTTGTCTGCATGTGGTAGAATGGGAAATTGTGAGTAATCCTGAATTGTTCATATATGACCTTTTAATTCCTCAGAGACCGAGCGTCTCTGCAGCAGAGACATTACGACTGTCCCCCAGAGAGCTGCAGTTCCTCTCACTGCCATGTGGGACATCCAAAGTGTGACGTTGTCCTCTTGCCTGCATTTGTTTTTTCAGCCCTAATCCTCATGCACAGATGGTTAATATTAAGAATTTTTGGTTATAATTAACTTGTTGATAGCAGCAAGGTGTTTGCGGTTTTTCTTTGGTAAACCGCCTCACGATGAACCCCTGACGTGGCATTTCCCATGTGACTCTGTTCCCGGCAGCTGTTTTCATCTGTATCTCTTTAAGTATAATCACAATTTAATTCAGCTCTTTACATGGACTCTGGTGAAATCTATGAGCTTTAATTTCCTCTCCCAGTCTCTGAAACCCAAAGGAAGGACTGGTGTTAATGTGCTGAACACTGTGTTTCATGGAGGGTCATTATGTTTACAGTGGAAAAGTGAGTCATGTTTTGTCTGGAGTCCCTGCTAAGTGATGACAGCTAGGACGTTGGAGCTGCACACTTCTAATAGTCAGCTAATGAATGCCTTATGAAGTGCTTTCAAGGTGAATTTGGTGGAGTGACGGCAGAGGCTGTGGGAGTGCCGGGTGATACTTCCCAGAAGGCCTTGTGACAGGAAACAATCAGGAGGTAAGAAAAAGTCCCAGTGTCTAGTATCAGTTACAAAAACACAGCAGTATTTACACCAAACGACTGCACTCATTGATTTCAGTGTAAGCCCAATAGTTCCTAAGTTTGACCCCAGGATAACAGGATGAAGAGGCAGCCTCCAGGGCTGAGAGATGAAGCTAACATTGAAGTACCTGCAACCTCCAACTTGAGGCTGGCTATAAGAGTCCATGTTAAAATGCCCAAATTTACTGCAGAAACAGAAGTGTTTACAGCCTGGTTCATAAAATGGTTCTGGTCTCTTTAGCAAAATTAACCGGTTATGACAACTGTACAAGGGGTGAATTTGTATATTACTCACTCTTTAACATTTAATTAAGGCTTAAAGTTATGCATAATTAAGTGTGTGGCTACTTAAGCTCAGCTAATTCCCGTCACTGATCTTCACCTTTTGGCCATTTTTGAAGGCAAATATTGGACAAATAATACCAACAGACTGGAGCAGAGGGACACACACCGGTATTTTGGATTAATGAGCGAGCCTGTTAGTATTAACCAGCAGACAGCTGCAGGACCTGGTGAGCTCTGGAGGAATAAACATCTGGAGACACATCAGATTCTGCTCTGATCTGTATCCGTTTACTGATGGAGGAAAGCTCAGAGATTACTTTAACTCTTGGAATTAAGTGGATTTATCTTCACTGAATCACCACATCCATGGTAATCCACTGTAATGACCACTGAACAGGCTACGTCCGGTACCACCCACTTCAGAGACCTATGGGTGAAGTCACAGTGGCTCTGTCTCTGTCCTATTACACAACACTACACTAACTACAACCATGAAAGGCTCTTTGGCTTCTACCCATAGGAGAACCCTTTCAGATGGTTCTACCCAGAGGCCAACATAAAGGGTTCTACCTAGAAACATCTGTTAAGCTTTCACCCAGAAACCCCCTACAGAGGTTCCATGGTGTGATGGTTCCCCCCAGAACTCTTTCTAGGGGTTCTATCCAGAAGCTTTTCACATTCTAAGGTGCTAATAAGAACCAGCCAAGGTGGTTCCACTGAGAACCCTTTTATACTCCATGGGTAAGGGGGGTCATTTAACCTTTATTTCCCAGGTCTGTAAGAATGTGTCAATTGTAATGTAAGTTACATAGGGCAGAAACAAGTGACAGGGACACCATTCACCCTGTTACAAGGTACGCTGTTATTTTAAGGTTAAAAAAAAGTGACATAATGTTGCTTTAATTAATCAGCTGAAGCCTGAATTTCATCCGATGATGAAACTAAATTGGAAATAAGCGTGTAATGAATTCATAATGAGCACATTAAGCTCCTCATATAAATCAAATACCTCTCCAATTAGTTTGTCTGGTGCCAGCACTGATCTCACATCCTGTCTGAGAGATTTCTAAGACTGATACATTTATATTTTATCTTTCATACTCTTAGATATAAAGTACAAAAGCATGCTCCTTATAGAACACCTGACAAGACTGACTATTATTGTATGAAATGTTAAATCACACTGTGTAACAGTATCACTTATTACACTTTTACTTTACACTTTATTGAAACTGTATATGATCAAACTTTGCTGAAAATGAAATATTTAAAAGTCTCCATCAAAATGAGATTTACTACTGTATATCATCAATATTAATTAATGCATGTGTCTAAGTTCACTCGGACATTTGGGATCTACCCATATGAAAATGTAATATATGAAATAAATGCCCCTATATCAGGCTTCCATAAATGTGACTTATATGCCAATATACGATTATTACATACATGCATAGTCTGTGTATATGGAGATATATGCACGAAAAATGTCTATATGTTACATTTTTATATATGCTGCAGCCGTACATTCCAAACAGGTTTATAACATGCATATAAAATACCCATTGAAAAATCTGTGCATGTGCATATATTAAAACAATACACCATATTAAAGCGTGTTGAGGGGTAGGTGGGCGGAGTTTCCCAAATTTTACATGTTATGCAGTAATTAGTGTTGTATATGAAACTCAAATCTGCTCAAATCTAATATTTGTACATGATATTCTATGCATAGAGAGTAGAGTTTGAATATTACTCGTTTGTAGAACTACATACATGTTACATGTATAAATACATGTACTTTATCAGTCAGGATATGTAATTTACATATATATTTGTATGGGTTAGACATATGTTAATATATGAAACTGTTCCAATTTCTAATAGTTTTCATATGTGGTTTACACATATATGTACATATATAAATATTTTGGTTCTATATGTACATATATTGTGTTTATGTATGGGTAAACTAGAATATAAGACGGAGATCTGTGAGTTTGAACAGTGCTTGGTGGAACAACATGACTCTGATGGACCCAGCAGGGTTATTGACCAGTAAAGGTTGAGAAAGGCTGCTTTATGGGTCTCACCCAGCCTTCAGGTCTGTGATAAATGGTACTTATTGGATTTCAGGGGGGACAAAAAGAAAGCAAAAGTGCTTTGTCTTTGTGAACAAATAGCTTTTATTGTTGAGTCAACCATCACTGACTTCCACTGAAACAGCGTTCCAACCACGATGGGCTACAAGTCTTAAAGGCAGACTAATGAAGCTCCTGTAGCTCAGACTGTCTTCGAGTCATATTCCTCTGCTCTGACATCTGATAGAACATACTGATTGGCTCTGTTCAGAAGGAAGGTTCATCACAGAAGAAGAAACACTGACCGGCTGATAATCTGACATTTAGGGCCGTATACACTGTAAATCATCTGACCCCGTCTCGTACGGTCTTTTTAGTGTCGCTGGCCCTGTGAAGCCCCACCCGGCCAAACAACAGGGTGCGCTCGTTAACATGCCCTGTGATATCGCTCTAATAACAGGTCAGCACTCGGGTCATGTCAGCAGCGCTCACCTGGGATTCCTGTCATCAGTACAGGCTGTGAATGCACCACACCCCTGCTGGGAGAGAGATGACACCTGAACACACCACCCCAACACCAAGCAGGGTGCCGCCCACCCGCCTGGACTAATGCTCACCTTTGTATCTGTCCTGCTGAGGAACAGCAAGGCTGGAACTCTGCAGGGACCATTCAGAGACACGCTGTCCTCTATGGGAGATTATTAAAGCCAAGTGAAGAAACAAAAACTCAGAATGCAGGCAGAGTTTTTGGGAATTGAGTCTGAGAAAAAGTTGAAAAAAAAAAAAACCCTGTCCACACGACCTTCATTTTCCAAAATGTCTCCGTACACACTAGAACCCAGGAGGCTGTCAGTCGGGAGAAAAGTTGTAAAATCTCTTGTCCTGATGAATCCACTTTATTGTACGTTAATTAGAGGGGACTAGGTGTTGGAACTAAGTGTGGCTCACTTTGATTTGAGAGGCAGTTAACTGTACCTGCCTGCTGTGGTCACTGACAGCCCGGGGTCACGACTGCCGAAACACTGAAGCTTCAGAGTACTGGGACATAAAAACAAACTCATACTCAGCAAGTCCAGTGTTTGTGCAAAATAATCTTAAAAGCTTGAATTATTTTAAAGATATGAACATTTCCCGCTCGCTCTTCATCTCCACTAACAGATGCTCAAGTGAGAGTTCCCCATCAACCATCCACGGGGAGACACTGCAGGTGAATAGTGTAAAGTATTAGCTGATACATATCACCATGAAACCTGCCCAGTCTATTACATACATTAATTTGATATCTTCATATGCAAATAAGTCTATCTAATGTGGATTTTGGATGTTTTCTTTCCACAAGGCTGAAAGACGATCTCAAAGAAAATTTCAAAGTTTACCAGCGCATGAAAACATCCCAGAGTTCTGCCCACTAGAGACTTTGGTCCACAAGCTGAAATATGTATAATAAAATGTTAGTTTGTTGTCACTTAGCATTAGTATTAGCATTATGTCTCCATACAGATGGTTCAGGCTCCAATGGTTCATGTCTCTGAGGTGCGTATAGACTGTCTCCACCTCAGTACAATGGAGATAAATAGTTAGTAGCAGCTTCTGGTGCTAAGTTAGACCTGGGAAAACTCAACAGCAATTATCTCTTTAACAAACCCATGTCTTTGTTAGACTGCCTAATGTGGAGACCTCTCTGTGGAGTGTTGGCAGAAAGTTTCCTGAAAGCATCTTTTATAATAAATATATCAAAAAGCTGCACTCGGTATATGTTTAAATATATTGTAATCTCTCTGTATTTTATGTAGTTTTGGCTGGAAAACATTTTATGAGTAGTAGCAGAAAAGTCCCCTCTGGCCCCATATGCATTTTTGTTTTTAATCTGATGACGTTGAAGCCCTCAGACCTTGAGGAAGAGGCACTGATATGTTATACTGGCCACACATCAGTGATCGTCCTCCATCACGAGGGTGGGAACAAACAACCAGAGGGCCTCAAATAGACAGTGGCAGGATACAACCAATCAAATTACTTCTAAGGTGAAAAAAAGTCTGCTTCATACTACAGGTAAATATTAAAATTTGCCTTCCAAAATATATATATTAAAAAAAACATTATTCTGATTTCTAATAGATATGAAGAACAATATAAACATCAGCCATAACTGGAGATCATGAAATGTTTCTTACTACTTATTACTGAAAACCAAAAGAATTCTAATGCTGCATTCATATGATCCATTTCCCGAGTTCAGAAGCTGTTCTTCTGACTTCACAGTGTGTTCGTGTGCATTAAGTCAGAATGTGGGAGCAACATGGACGATGTTTTGCATTTTATCGCTTAGGGCACTTAAACTTCACATCGCCAGCTGTTTCTGGCATTTGATTGACATGGATGAGCAACAGAAACAGATCACGTAAGCCAGGAAATATATTTCACAAATATGGATGTTGCCATCAACCCAATGTTTACTTTGGTCCGCCATGTGTCAGAGTCACATGACGGCAGAGGGAGTACTGTTGGATCCACCATTTAAGAAGGCTGGCACCTCATGGATTCACCATAGATTATGACTTTTTCTGTATTTTCTGTAATGGACTCCTCTTATTGCTTAATTTTTCCTTATATCTATCAGAAATCACACAGAATTCATGTATTTTTAAATTTGTGGAAGACATTCAACCAAAATATTTGCGATATTTGAATCTTTACATGTGGTATGAACTCTGCACTACTTCATTTATGTATTTGTTTATAAATCCTTTCACAATTTTTAGTCATTCAAGGCTTTTTGATCGTTTGTTCCCAGCCTAGTGATAGAAGATGACTGTCTGATCACTATCACGTGTTACTAGATTGTGGCCTGTATACTGAAACATATCAGTGCCATTATTGTTGTTGAGACGTCACCAGATGAAGAAGAAATGTGCACATGGAGCCAGACTGTGATACTTTTTTGCTACTTTCAAGTCCACTTCCAGTGATCAGCCCCTGGTGTGCATTACCTTTCTATTATATATGGCAAAATATTATCAATTATACTTTGGATATCAGAGATCTTCTTGCACCTGTTCTACAGGTCTATAATTGACTTTCATGCAAAAATAAATCAATAACTTAAGGTTGTTGATTTAACATAAGGTTAGTGCATTTAAAATAGGTGCAATATGTAAGAATTTCAGTTGAAAACATTAAAAAATAAACTAAAATGATCACTGAATGTGAAGGAATAAGAAATTGATGTTATTTCAAAAACATCTACAGCATGTGTCCTGTCCTTTGTCATTATACCACTATGGTTTCTTTAAAAAAATGCATTGTATAGTAACAGCTGGTTTCAGGATATAAGCTATTTAGGACATACTGTACATCTTACAACCAAAACTGTCTGCATGATAAAAAAAAATGCTTAGTTGCAAAACACGTTTGGGTGAACCAACTCTTTAATGACAACAGTATTGCTTGATGGAGCTGTAATTAAAATGCCTGTGACCCATTAGTTAAATCGTGGTAAGCATTACTAAACACCACTAGATGCATTTGGCATGACATCTGAACGGACAAGAACTGAGTGTGTGTGAGCGAGCGCAGAAACTTTTTCGGAGACATTTCCACTGACAGCTCGGGCTTTGCCAAATTCTAAAAAAGAGCCGAGAGCCGGCTCGTGTTTGTGTGTGCACGTCACACTGGAGCTCCTCTCTCAGTAAACGGACACACATGCCTGGTGCTTCCCATCCATCAGCACAACGGCTCAACAGCTGGATGTGATTGTGCCTTTCTCTGCTCCGTCCCCGAGTCCTCTGGAGACGAGGACGCGCACACCCTCTGTTTCGCACACGGTCTCGTCTTGCTGTCTCTCTTTTCTCGACTCGCTCTCTCACAAACCAAACCTCTGGAGGAAGCCCATTTTCGAGGCACCAGTAGGAGCTCAATCATCCAAATACCTCCCACGTGTTTTAAAGTACGCCTGACATTTCTCTCCCTGCTCTCTTATCCATAGAATGATTCCATTTCATTGATGGATTTTCATATTAGCTCCCTCCCCTCCTGCCCCCCGATACTACTTAGCTGTTCGGCCATGCTTGTTTGCACATTAAGCCCACTTAGCATCGTGACCCCCTGACACACAGTAAGTGTGCCCTGGCGCTCGGCGGACGCTTTGCTGTCGAGCACAATGTGAGATCCGGCGCTATTGGAGACATCTTCTTGGCAGCAGACGGAGCAAACATTACACACAGACTGATGGCTGTAAGACGAGAGAGAGGAGAGAGATTCAGAGATTCATCATCCTGCTGGCCAGGAACACATCCAAGCACTGCTGTCTAGCTCAGCTGGCCCACCACAAGTCAATAAATCATGGTAATTCCTGACAGTTAATGAGTCTTCTTTACAAAACTGCATTTCTGTTCGGATGTTAGCTAGCATGCAGAGCATGAGTTGGCCTAATACAGCAAGCGAGTCACAAAGAGTAAGCACCACACTGTCAGCGATGGGGAGGTTAATATTTACTCCGCAGAGTCCAGGAAAGAAATTCCCCTGCCAATCCCCCCTTTATGAATCATAAAGAAGTCACTGAAACACATTGCTAATGTGTTATCATTGAAATCGGGTCACTTCAGACTCTGTGGTCTGCTGTTGAGGTGCACAGTGATCCCGTCTCTGGAGCACAGCCTCCTCTGCCTGTCATCAGGCAGTTATTTATGCTGATACACTGATAATAAGCAGACGTGGCCGGTGAGTGTGTGTTTTTGCTCATAAAGGATGACATTTGCGTCTCTTTCTGTGTAGTCTTTGAAACGTGTCTGGAGATGTTGTTAAGTGTTGATTCATTGTGAACAGCCACATACAGTCTACATCAAGTCCAGGCTGATCAAGCCTAGCTGTGTAACTGTGGGAAGTATTTTTTATTTTTACTTTTTAAAAATATATGTATTAATTTCGTCGTTCTATGAGTTATGTCTTAAATTATTTCATCAGAAGCCAAAATAACTCTTTTCTCTGGAGTCTTTGCTGTTTCCATGGCAACTACGCAGAGGTAAAAGAAAAAATAGTCCAGCACGTCCCAATCTGTAACATGGCAACGGCAATTTGTACCAAGTTTTATGTGAAGCTAAGCTAACACCTGTGGAGGGTGGCTTCATATTGACCGTGCAGACATAAGGAAGATATGTATCTCCTCTTTAACTCTCCACCACTAAACTGAATGCAGTGTATTTCCCAAAATGTTGAAATTTGTGTTTTGTGATTGCAGCATCAAATTCTATTAGTCACTATATCTTACAATATAAATGAGAAAAGACAAGAATTAAATTTGATTCTTGCTAAAAAAAAAGTATAATAATCAGAGCTGCAGCTTTTAAATTAATCAGCAATTATCTTATCTGATAATGTATTAATCCCTCTTACTGATTGTTTTTTTTTCTGATTAATTTCCTCCTCTTAGACAGTAAAGTGAATATCTTTCGGTTGTGGACAAAACAAGACATTTGAGGACGTCATCTTGGGCTTTGGAAAACACTGATTGATATTTTATAGACCAAACAACTAATCAATTATTCAAGAAAGTAATCAACAGAGTAATCAACAATGAAAACAATTGTATAGTTGTAGCCCTGACGATAATAATAAACTTGTTGTCGCCTCAGAAAAGATTGCATTGAACGACAAAGTCATTAAAGTGAAATTAGAGGGTAAAATCAGGGCTTATGCTGTGACAAATTTGTGAAAAAATAACTGCTGACAAGACTGGCAGGAATTTTTGTGTGGGTTCCAGGAGCTACTGTGAGTGTGGGAAACAAACTGTCCCAACCATGAACTAAACAAAGAAACATGACTCTGCTGTGAACTGTGGGACGTGTTTCAGAAAGTGGATCCCAGCCGACTGGCAGCCAGAGAGGCGACCGCTGGGAGCATCAGTTCAGTGGCTGGCACAGTATGTTAAACTAGACAGAGGGGATATGGGGCTGAAAAGGAATCTAGAAGTGTAGACACCATACAGAATAGTTACAACGTTGTCTGATGGTTTATAGGTTCACTCCCATTCAAACAATTCAGAGAGACATGATGCCAAATTGTCAAATGATCCAATTATGGAACCGTCTGATCGACATGGCAGAGGACAGAAAAGATAATGAGGTGTTTATGTGGAGTTAACCACATAGATTGAATTGATCTTTGACGAGGTGGACGTGCTGAATATCCACAGGAATCATTTGTGTTGCAACATTGACTTAAATCTTCCTGAAAATTCGAAGAACAATGGTTTGAAAACATTCAGTCAAAGCCAGTTTGTGTTTTTTTGTGCTGAATCATATTACATGTGGTTTATGTAGTTGCACAGTTGAGAGCTGGTATTCTTCCTCTCTGAGGCTGGTTGATTCACAATATTCAGGAGGGGAACCGATGGTTAAACAGTTTGATTCAAGCAAAGTGGAAAGTGAGTCCTGTTTTCTTCTCACTAATGGTGATGATTTAAGTGAAGTTCCATGAAATGGCTCGACAAAACCCTGAAATATTGCATTTTCGTCCGGGTGAGCAGGACTGAGAATGGCTGTCTGATTTTGATGTGTTTAAAGGTTGACGACTTTATCTCAAAAAGCCTGGAAAAGAGGATAAATTGTATATTTAGTATTTATTTAACATTTTCCCAGAACTACGTATTTAAAATTTCTTTCAGTGATTCATCGGTTTTGATGTCCTCATGGATGGTCCACAGATTTTTATCTATTGCTGGCTCCTGGTCCTGGTTTTGCATGAATTTATAACATTCAGTGAATTATACTCTGAATATTTGCATTTATGATTTTGACATATCTGTATGTGTGGAGTTTCCTACCTGAAGCAGGTGTTGCTGAGTTGTTGGAGCGTGTTTCTCCTCTCCCTCTTCCTTTCTGTCTCCATGTGTCTGTCTGGCTTCGCTCCCTGTGATCCCCTCTCCATATGCTCGTCCAGCCTCCTCTGTTGCATTGCTCACAAGGCGTCCATGTGTTTCTGTTTCAGAGACGCATTCGCTCAGCTCCCAACGCTCAGAGGCCTGCCGTCCCATCTGCCTCCCTGTGAGCAGCCCATATTTTTTATGATGCGCTACCTGTATCAGTTTTTGGTTTGCAGTTATGTAAGCGTGTGTCCTCTGTGATCTTTAATGTTTCACCTGGGAGGAGGAGAGGAGCTTCGAATCATCGTTACTTTTGTTGTACTTTTCTGGTCCATTAGTGAATGTGAGTCCAATATTGACTCTTCCTTAAGCTTTGATTTCTGCAGCTCCTGAGAAGAATATCTGGTGGGGAGCCTTATCACTTAAAACAGCTGCCTGTCATGGATTGAAACTAGGTTGAGAGCAGGAGGACTGAACCAAAATAATACTGGAGTTGGTTCAGTTGAGGGAACTGCCATCCTCTCATCAATAGGAAAAAAAACACATCGCTCGACCCTACAAGCAGCTTTTCACGACCCATATCTACATTTACTGTGGCGGTGACCTCTGTTGGACACAGTAGTTATTACAGAAGCAAAGGAGGAGGTCAGGTGACTTAGGCAAGTATAAAGAGTCTGCATTGGGCGGATGTCGGGGTCCGACTCTGAAATCTCGTGAGGTGAGTTGTTCCAGTTCCTGTCTCATCTAGACTGTCAAAAAGCAGCTAAATATTCAGCCACGTCTTTGAGAATAAAATCCTGCTGGCAGCTTCTCTAAGTGAACTCCAAACTCTCCAAGTCTGACTCGTTTCCACTGTCGTCTTCCTGCAACAACTCACAGCTCGAAAAAGATATCAGAGTGAGACTTCTCCTTGAGTTAGACTTGTGTTTCTGGTTACAAAATAGATGTTATGATTTATCAAAAAGCTCTCTCTCTGTGGGAATACTTTCTGTAATGAACAATCTAAATCAAATCGAATCAAATTGCAGCCGTGTTGCTGCTGCCAGCTGAGGCGATCAACTGGACGGATTCCAAAACTTTGGCAATTATGAATCATTTACACAACAGAGCATGTAGATATTGGACCCAGGTGTAAATACTGGAATTCCCCCATAACTTGTGCCACGCACCTTAGATAGATGATTAACCGACTTATTTAAACCCAAACAAGATGTTTTCCACGGACTGTGAGTCATGCTGACACAGAGGGACGCGGCAGCACTCCTCCTCAGTTAAATATCAGTTTATTTTTTCATATGCAGTCAAACAGAGTTGCTGATGGGACAGATGATTGTGAAACGGTGGGGCAGAGGGTCCAGCAGCCAACTGTCCCTCAGTGAAGACGAGTGCCACTGTTTAATATGTACCAGGCCATGGCCTACCTGGCTATTAAACTAATTCAGAGTCTAAATACCACCTCTTTTCACTGTGCGCCACACTGTGCACCAAGATTATCAGCTGTTTAACTAGCAAAATGGACTTGGACGTGCCCTAAACGCACTAGTGCGCTGTGCTGTAGACCATGCGCTATAGAACGTTTAAATCGGGCCCAAAGTGTCTTCAAAGTCATCACATAAGAGACTCGAGCAATATATGGTCTATATTTTCCCATCTTCGGCTGACTGCTTTGCTTCCACTGAGCCAGGCAAACTGAGCCCAGCACGAACATAACTTCATCATTTCACGACCCCGGGGAGCTTGATAACACAAGCAGGCTGCTATCGTCACTTGAATTGTCGGGGACAGTCTCACAGTTGGCCAGGCTGGAGCAGTTAGAGGTGTGGATTCAGTTCACTGGAGGTTTAGTGGACCGGACTCCCTACTCTGTCTCTTTTTTATTCTGTAAGCCTATAGGAGAGGCAGTTTATTCAGTCTCGGGTCATGCAAGGCCATGAGAAATTGCAGTAGAATCAGATGTTTGATCTAAGTCCAGTGTGAACGTATATACACCATGTCTTTGATCATCAGCTTCATGTCTCTTATACAAATGGATCTCTTTACTTTCCAGCAGCTGTAACCAGTTAAGTATAATTTCATCCTCTCTTCTCTTTCCTTGTGTAGTCTCTTCAGAGAGGTCAGGGTTGATTTAAGCTTCACAGCCTTCATTCACAGCAGCATCTCTTTCTTTTCTTTTCCCCACTTTGGGATCTCCTTGGCTGTGCTCCTGTTGTCTGAATATAGTCGATCTTTGTTTTTTGCCCCCTAAAGACCTTGCTCTGTTGCTGATGAGGTCCAGCCGCTCACGCCCTTGTCAGATGGGGAACCCGGGAATTGGAATTATGCATCAGAGTGCTTTGCAGACAGATGGTTTCCATCATTTCCTGGTAGTTTTCCTGCTCAGGTGTAACTCCCTCACCTCAGTCTAGTTGATCAATTAGTAGAGAGAGGTGACTGGGGTGCAGGGACAGAGGACGAGGCGCTACTCTGAAGTGATGCCAGCCTTTCATCACCAGAAAACAACCATATGGGTTGACCGTGCACTGAACTTATTATGACCAGTTTATGTTCCCTGTTAAGCAGAGACCTCTGGCTGTAGTAATTAAGGCAGCAAAGAAGAAAGTCAAGTGTTGTGGTATAAAGAGCAACTAAGTCCACATAAGAAGGATGCTGGGGTGGATTGATGGGTCAAACAAACACAGGACTTTCATCCAGGGGACGACTGTCTGTGCCCTGTTTGAAACCAAAAGTCAACAGTGAATAATTTTTAAAACATTATATGGCGGCATGTACAATGCAACTCAAGTTTCGTAACATACGTATCTATGTACCTTAAGTTGAACTGAACTTAACCACCTGCAACTAATGAACGGGAACTCAAGCGTCAAGCTGCTGAAAGGGAGACGATCACACCAGAGGCCTCATTAGCATGTATGCTATGAGCAAAAAAAGTAGCTACTGTATGTCTCAAATGCAGCTTTCAAGAGATATTTAGTACTTCATATATGATGCATTTCACTGTCGTATATAACTGTAATACTTAAATTAAATTAAATTAAATTAATTGCATTTGTTCTCAGCAATCATACAAAATAATGTCTTATTGAACCTTCTAAATGTAGGCTACATGTCATGATAAACTCAAGAATGAACTGTTTATTTATTGGTTGAGAAAAACTGCCTACTTCTAAAGCTAAGCAAGTCATTTAAAACCCATTGGATTATTGTCATGAAGCTGCAAACAAGCCTTGTTTTCATTGCTCATGAAAAGTAGATGTTTTGAGATACATGGTTACAGGGGGAAAGTGAAAATATGCTCATTTGGGGCTATGGGACTACAGATTGTAAAGACATGGATGTGGCATGAAGTCAACCTTACATCCCTGAAAGGTTGTTTGAAGCTTGATTTCTGTTGCCAACGGAAAGGAGAAGAAAGTGAGCTGATAAAACTATAACGTCTTGTGGGAAAAAGGACACCAATTTTGATTTTTGAAAAAGGCACTTTTATGTGGTGCAGGACACATTATGTAGCCAGCATGTGGTACTGAATCTTAAGGCATCTCTGCATTGCATTAGGATTGTTTCCACATGTAAGGGACAAGAAAAATCTCACAGTAAGCCAAAACAGTGTTCTTATTGTACTATTCCGTGTTAAAATATAGTTCTTTTTATCAACCTCTTGTCCAAATCTCAGGCACAGTTGTAACATTTAGTGATACAGTAAATACAATGTTTCAATGTATAATCAACTCTTAAGAATAGAGCCTTCAGTAGAGAGAGAAAGGTTTTGAAGGCTAACAATGAAATCAGCGCTCTTGTCTTTCTAAGGGCTTGGCCCCAGGACAGTGATTAAGCTTGTTTCCCAGCACTTTGGTCCAGAGCATGAGGTCAACAACCCAGACTTCTATGAATCATGCAGGGAATATTCACAGTCACCGGGCAATGATTCCTCATATTTTTCAGGTCATCTCCAGAACTACTCCAGTGCAAAATGGCCTTGCCTTTTAGTTACATTACAGATAAGACTGTAGAGGTCTGAAGGTTAGGACTGCCTAATATTGTGTAGGTCCCACTTTTACCACCAAAACAGCTTTGACTCATTGGGGCATGGACTCCACGAGACCTCTGAAGGTGTGCTGTGGTATCTGGCACCAAAATGTTATCTACACATCCTTTAAGTCTTGTAAGTTTAGCAGTGGGGCCTCTATGGATCGGACCTGTTTATCCAGCACATCCCTCAGGTGCTCGATTGGACTGAGATCTGGGGAATGTGGAGGCCAAGACACCACCTTGAACAATTGTTGTGTTGCTGAACCACTTTTGCAGTGTGGCAGGGTGCGTTATCCTGCTGAAGTGCGTTATCCCACTGCCATTAAGGAATACCATTTCCATGATGGGGTGTACTTGGTCTGCAACAATGTTTAAGTAGGTGCTGCATGTCAAAGTAACATCCACATGAATGGCAGGACTTGAGGTTTTCCAGCAGAACATTGCCCAATGCACCACGCTGCCTGCACCGACTTGCATTCTTCCCATAGTGCATCCCGGTACCATCTCTTTCCCAAGCGAAACATGCGCATCCGACCATCCACATGATGTAAAAGAAAAAAATATTCATCAGACCAGGCCACCTTTTTCCATTGCTCCATGGTCCAGTTCTGATGCTAACATACCCATTGCCTATGCTCACTCCAGACTAGGATCACCCATCAAGACCTGCAGTTATGGATAATCATGTTCAGATTCTTATGCTTGCCCATTTTTCCTGCTTCCAACTCATCAACTTCAAGGACAAAATGTTCACTCGCTGCCTTATATATCCACCTACTGTACTAACAGGTGCCATTGTAATGAGATAATCAACATTATTCACCTCACCTGTCAGTGGCTATAATGTTATGGCTGATCAGTGTAGATCCGCTTGAAGGTTTTTTGTCTTGCTTAATCATAGTAGAAGTGCTATATAATTCTAATTGTCAACAAATATGCAGACCCAAATAGACCCAAACCAAGAAAGACAGTGTGCCCTACCAGACCACAAAAACTGCTCAGGAATAGACCGAAGAACACGAGAAAGCTCAAGGTGTCGATCTACCCTCCAAATTCCCGAAATCCCATTTCAATCAAGTATCTTTAAGGCATGCTGGAAAAAGTCCACTGGCAGCACTGTCATCAGGGAGTACTGTTACTATGAGTGAGTGTGCTTTGGCTGCAACAGTGTTTGTGTGGGTGGTCAAAAACTGTTTTTTATGAGGCATAAAGACTCACAGCCTTTTGAGGCTCAGAGCCTGGGGAATGAAACTGCTCTGTAGTCTGGTGGTACAGCAGCAGATACCTCTGTATCTTTTGCCAGATGGCAGCAGGGTGAACAGACTGTGGCTAGGATGGGTGTTGTCTTTTAGCATTCTTTAGACTCTCACAGACATCTCACTTCACTGATATCACTAATGCTCTGTGGATGGGTACCAGTGATGTTCTGGGCAGTTCTAAGTACCTGCTGCAGAGCTTTAAAACAGCTGGTCACTCTAGTTTTTAACAAACGTTAGTCAACAGGAGGAGAAATTGCATTTGTTGGGGACTATTCTCAGCAGCGCATTAATCCACATTTGGTGGTGAGTATTTCTAACAGTGGAACAGTATATATGGGATCGAGTTTAAAGAAACAACAGTGTGTGTGTTCATGGAATGAATGAATGAACATGTCACCCAGTGTAGCAGTGTGGCTCACTGATGTATTATTAATAGTTTCTGGACAACCAAGGAGCTCTATGGCAAAGACGAATAAGATAGCATCAGGCACTGGATACTCACAGAACACAAATGCACTACTGATGCACTTTTTGGTGCACATTATCATGTTTTATATTTTTTTATATTATTGTATGTAAATTGCCCACAAAATCACAAACTTTTGTGTAACTTCTAGGTGGTTTTTTTTGCCATTGTAGAAAAGTTTCTCCAACAGCATTTTAATCATTTAGACTAATGACATTGCAGGTGAGTCAGCAGCTCGTGGGGCCATAGCGAATCCTCCGACACATTCCTGGAATAGATTTGCTTCTTCACTTAACACATTTGGTGTCAGACAACGGTCCAAGCTTTAGATCATTCTACTGAAAGAACTGGAACTGACTGAATCTGTTTTCTTGACAAACTGGATTGATGGTTATACTGTCTTAGCTGCTACCGTGAGTTTATTGACACCAGAAGTTCGGCTGTGTTTGTGCTGCATCCTGAAAATCATCACTTACATAATAACATCTTACTGGATGTCCACTTTTTATTTAAAGGTCAATATTGGCAAAATGACACATCAATATAACAGCACTGCTTCCTGCCCACGAAAGTGCTACCTTTCAGCAAACCCTCAATCCTTCACTCCTGCTATTACTGAACTAAACACTGGGTTTCAGCGCACTCTTCAGCACTGTTAAAACAGCCAGCAGCTCTGCAGTGTGTGTTATTTTGCAAACTCTGAGCTGTATGAGCTGTTCTGGATCACTGAGCTTTATTCTGTAGAGACAAATCTCTCTACTGATGGAGACAAATGGGCCTGGCTGAATTCCCCATCCCCAGCTGAGGAAACAGAGCGGCTGGCTCATGCCCACGGGAGTGGACGCTGCCGAGAGGGAGATACTCAACACAGAGGAGATTTGCCGAATGAGCAGACGTGCCTTAGATTTGAAATTATGCTCTCTGATACTGATAGCTCCACAGGGACGATCAGGAGCAGGGATATGAGGTCACAGGGACAACTTCTCCATAACATGAAGGAAAATCTGACTATCAAACCTTGTTGTCAAGTTGTCAAGAGCAACTGGGATGCGATCTTTCAGCGATGACACAACCAAACATGACAGAATGGATGCAGTATCCTGTTCAGAAACAGGTGGTCACCAAACAGCCTCTGCTTTCCCATGAAACTCTAGCTTGCACATCGTTATTCCCCTCCAGCTTTTTCATGATCCAGCTGCCTTCCTCATCTTCATGTACTGCAAATGCCAGACAAGGGAGTCATTTACAGCTGATCTGTTGGTCCCTTGAGTGGAAAAAGGCCTCCCCATATGGAACCAGCCACACTACATGTGTTAGACTTAAACCGTTATTGGTCCTGCATGTAGGCCAACAGGTTCTATTAAATAGATTTGAATGCAACAATTTCAGAACCTTTTTTTGTTATTTTGTCCATTTGGTGTGTCTTTAACTGATAATGCTCCTGTCTTGTGTTGTGGTAGTATTATCGAAGAAAAGCCTTTAACTGAGCTTGACTAACTTGGTGACAAACACGTTAAATTTCCTATAAATTCTTCACAATAAAAGAATGACTTATTTGGTTGTTTTAAAGCTTTAATTATGAAGCAGTTAATCAGGAAATGTTTTCACCTGCAGTCACTTAACACGACTCCTAAAACAGCTGACAGCAAACACGATGACACAGTAAGATACAGCAGATATCTGAAAGTACCAACAGGGACACTGGAGAGAAACTAAACTAAAAGCTACAAAGGTTCAGTAAAAAGTTACAAAATTACTGAGAGCTGAACACAGTCTTTCAAAAATGCCTTTCTCTCTGGTCTCCTGCACAGACACGAGTTGAGTCTTGCAACACACCCTCATTACCCCGAGACACTCAACTCTCGCAGCATCTATTGTTTTTCCAACCTAATTCATTTCTCATTTGTGGTTTGATAACAGTAAGTTAATCAAATTCAGTGCTACATACAGTATCACTACCAATCAAGCTGCTGAAACTTTCATACTTTGGGGAAAAGGTTAAAAAAAAAAAATTCAGTCAACACATACCATACTGAGACTACAGACTTGGCTTCTTCTTGGCTGAGGACAGTGAGTGAGCTGGCCGGAAGCTACAGGTGTGGGAGCAAGGCATGTGTAGTTGATCTATGCGCCCTGTTGGTTGATCAAAAAGTTGACCCCATGACACACTTTGATTGACAGACCCCTCATCTGAATAATTAAGCAGACATGGATATGTTTTAAAGGTAAATAAATACACAGGCAAATTAAAGCAGAAATATCTATTTATATCACATTGTATGAATTAAGGAAGGCCTACATTTATTTTCAAATTTATTTTGGGTGGCATATTAATTTATTTATTGAGCCATTATTTATTTCTTTATTTCTTTCTGCAGTTTCATAGTCCTCCATACATGGTTAGATGTGACACCCTCCATTAACAAAATATTAGATAACAAGTAAAAGAGTTACTGCAATCGTTTTTTAAATATTGAGAGTGGTGATAATATATAGGGCAATAGGCTAGAGATTCCATACAGAACATTATGCAACATACTCACCCTGACCCTCGACTCTCTGTACAGCAGACAATAAACAGCATGCAGAGCAATAAAGGACTGGAAACATTAATGCTTTAAAAAAATGATAGGAACTAATGGCAGTTTTCCCTCGCCACTGTCGCCAAGTACTTGCTCATGAGGGAATGTTGGGTCTCTGTGAATAATTTCATAAAGAATACAGTCCAGACCTGCTCTATATTAAAACTGTCTGAGATAACTTTTGTTGTGATTTGGTGCCATAGAAACCAACTCGACTTGACTTAAACAAGACAACATGGCGTTATACTTTCATGTCCTTTTCACATAAAACGAAAGACATTACTTAATGTGGCGACAATGAAAGTCGTCCACGCAGAAATATAAAGAAAGACTACTGACTGATTGCAAAGTGACAGCAGCCAGAACAAGAGTACACAGCACAGACACACTGCAAACAGCAAGAGGACGAAACAAAGAACACTTTTGATGATGACAACCTATTAATAATTTATTTTCATGAGCTCTAAAGTATGTCTCAGATCTCCAATATATGCTGGGATAGAGTTCTGTGTCTATTTTGTCCAAGTCTATCTTGTAGATGATGAAACTTTTATCTGGATATGTTAAAAGTTGGACCTGCTGGTGGCACTAACCCAGTGGATCACTGAAGTCATTAGAATTCACCCTCTGGTTGCCCCAGATATATGTACCACACTGAATTACAACCC
Source organism: Pagrus pagrus (assembly GCF_965226575.1). Lineage (NCBI taxonomy): Eukaryota > Metazoa > Chordata > Actinopteri > Spariformes > Sparidae > Pagrus > Pagrus pagrus. Next base: position 16,813,959 of record NC_140206.1, on the reverse strand, counting down.
ATTCAATATTCCTGTCTGAGCCAAAATGGTAGAACTACCATGTGTCTGAAAATGAATCAAAAAGATTCAACTTAAATGTTAGGTGGGGTGATAAGGCTTATAAAATCAACTCAACATCATTGAAGATGTGTGTGAAATTCATTGTCATTGTTCTATCATTACAACCTATCCAGGTACAACACTGCTGATCCATTAAAGAGTTACCATACAGTCAGTGATACTGCCCTTCAAAGTTTAATTGTGAATTACAAATATAATACAGTTTAATGAATCTTGGAACAAGCCAAAGTGCTCCTAAAAGGACAATCAAAGGTAAAGGAACAGCTCTGAATTCCTCTCCCTGGTCCACATGTGCGTTTTCATTTATGCCTCAGCATTCTTGTACATGCCTGTTGGAATACCTATGTGTGTTTAATGTCTATGAACCCTCTCGCATACCTGTAATTAGTGTGTAAGTTTAACGACGCAGAGCCAGAATGCCCAACACCTGGCAGCCAGTCGCAGGGCTTCAGTCTGACCTGCTGCTCCTTCGTCTCAGGCGACGCTGCCTGTTAGCTTTATGATGCCGGGCATGATTCCTTTTTTTCTGTCCACAAGCCAGTTGACATGAGGCATCTGTAGGGTCTGAGCACAGCTGCAGCACAGCAGGCAGGGGGAAGGCTGTTTATTCCCTGAAGTGGGGCTGCAGGCCAGCAGAATACAAAACTGAGCACACACAACCACAGAAACAAGAGGAGCGAAAGTAGCTGCCAGTAGCTTCCTTGGGGCTACCGATGGTCATTTGCTGATCACATCTCTGTCTTCTAAATGTGTTAATCTAATAGGTTTGTCAGTTGTTACTAATCCATTCATCCATCCTTACATCCAAGCCAACCAGCCAGACATTTTCTTCAACTTATCCCTGGCCAGTTCACAGCGGCAGCAG